>NC_056737.1:699010809-699308309 GCF_019279795.1 Protopterus annectens | reverse complement strand
CATAGAATTTGAGACACAGAAGCTGTTGGTTCAAAGGAAGGCAGATTGAGCTTTTCAAGGACAAAGTTAGATCCCAAGAGGATGCATTTGCTTTCCTATAAGGTTTTAAATGAAGGGCATCTTTACGAAACTGTTTTAGCTATAGCTTGGAAAGAAGGGGGCAGAGGTTTAGAGGTAAGCATGCAGAAATAGCCAATAGTTGTGACTTGATAAAAGAGTAGGCAAGATCAGCTTTAAGTAGCTCAAAAAAATAAGAGAGGCTAGTAGGGATTATCAATTGTATAGGGTCCTGTTCCCTAGCATGACACCAGATAGAAACGCTTTTCCATTTGTATATATAAGACTTCCTATTAGTAGGTTTCCTTACCTCCTGAAGAACCCATAGTGTTGTGTGAACAAGAACATTTTGTGGGGTAATGTGGGGTAGAGAAGTAGGGACCAATGCTGCCTTGGCCAAAAGGGAGTCACCGCTAAGATTTTTTGTTTGTCTCTCTAATTCTTTAGCAAAACCTTTGGGAGTAGTGTTATAGGAAGGAAGGCATAAGGAAACCTTCCTTTCCACAGAAAGAAAATGGCACCCCAAAAGGAGTCCTGGAGCAAAAGCAATCAGATGCCATACTGGCCTCCAGAAGAGTCTCTGTAGTGGGAGTCTGAGAAACATTTGAATGTACCACAGGTTCTGAAACCTCAGTAGGTACATCAGAGTCTGACTGAGCAGTCACAGGGTCAGGCCTAGGCCTATTGAACAACTTCTTCTGGATAGGAGAGATATCAAGGGTGGAAGGATCTGCCATTTAAGTTTGGACATGAAGCTTAAGTCTCTGGGACTCCAAATAAGTCTTAAGGGATGAAAGGCACTTATGTGGGGTTTTAGATATGAAAGATAGGCAGATACTGCAATATTTATAATTGTGCTCTGCACCTAGGCAAAAAAAGCACTGGAAGTGGAGATCCTTGTAGGGGATCTGCCTCCCACAATTGCACTTTCCCTTCTAGCTGACATCTAATAGAACTGCACACACCAAAACATTCAAGAAAAAATAAGGAAGGTTTCACAACAGGCACTTATCTGAACCAGTAAAGGCAAAATTTACTAATGACTATGCATAAAATAGACTGATTGGAACAAGACCTGAGTTCAATCTGGTGGCAAGATAGTCTGTAGTTTTTAAGCTCACACATCCAATTATGTACCCATACACTCATTTGCTTAGGTCATACGTTAGAAGTTTGGCTCCATGGAAGGTTTTGGCTTTAGTACTGAGGCCGGATGTCCAAATTATTTGGCAAGATAACCTAACAATTTGGAATACTGCAACAGTGATCTAAAGAAGGACATCCGCTGCTGCCTTGGCCAGAAGAGGGTACTAGAGTGATCTTTGAGGATTCCTTCTAAATCTTCAAAATTACTCTGGATATCATGAAAATGGTGGCAAAGCATAGAGGAATATTTCCTGTCCAAGGAAAAGAAAAGGCACCCGTCTTTCAGGCCTTCTTGCATGAAGTCCTCGAACAGAATTTTGGCAGCTGATTGTTCATAAAGGAGGCAAACAGGTCTACTTGCAAAGCTCCCCACAGATGGATCAAATATTGGAAGACCCCTGATCTAGTTTCCATTCATGAGGCCATGCTCAGCTTGACTGTCACACAGGTTTTGTCTAACAGAAAGTAGGATCCCTGTAGAGTGAGACTGTGCTTTAAAATGATATCCCTTACTAACATGTCTATTCTGCATAGGTCATAAGATTCCCGCTGGCTTCTTTATGTTCCAGTTCAATGTGGTATTATCTATAACAACTTGAAATGGTACAGGAGACCAGAGGTGATGCAGAGAGATGAATACCTTCATAAGGCCAAGCATCTGTTTCACATGTATGTGCTTGTGTCTGTCTTTGCTGTCCCAGATACCCTGCACTTTTTCTCCCATAACACTGACCCCACAGCAAAGTCTGAGGCATCTGTGATGACTAACTGCTTTGAAGCCAAAGAGTTGAAGGGAAGAGCTGAATTTAGAGATTTTTGACATATCCTCCAAGTGACTTCTCACAAATTTAAGACCTGGAATCTGAAAACATAATGGATGTTGATGCTTGGACTAAACAGACTTTAGATCACATTGTATTTTTCTCATGTGGAGTACTGACACAGGTATCATGGGAATCATAGATCATAGGATCATATAAAGTTACTAGGCTAATGGCCCTAGGGCCCTTACAAGCCTAGCCAAGTTCTACCCTTGTTTCCACAATTAGCACCCAATGCCCATGTCCAAGAGGGATACAGGTGGAACCCCCAGGGTGAATTTATGGTTACCCATCCAATCATCCAGATTGCATTTGAAGAGGGCCGATGAGGTGCTCTGTTTGACATGAAGTGGGAATCTGTTCCAAAGGTATGATAACCTCTGGGAGACAAATATGTCCCTCCAGCAGGTTCTATTAATGTCACATACTAGGTTACGGTCAGTAACCCATGTACCATTTGACTTGCTGATATGCAGCATTTCCAATAAAGCGGGGTCTGAGATTGCCTTATATGCAAGGTAGAGATCACCTCTGAATAGTCTGTATGAAACAGAATAAAGTGACAGTGATTTCAGACAAAACACATAGGACAGATGCTGAAGACCTTAACTTTTCCTTGTGAGTACCCATTGTGGTTTCTCCAATTGCTGCAGGTGTCTGAAAAGGTACATACCAAAAGGGGCACTGTACTCAATAATTGGCCTGATGAGGGAAGAGTACAGGGAGATTATAACTTCTTTTTTTCTGGAGGCAATGCCTTTACTTATGAAATGAACAATATAGAATGCCCTTCTTACCACTGTGGAGAAATGGTGATCAAAGGTAAGATTGCTATCAACCTATGTGCCCGGTATCTCACCACTGAGTGCATGTGGTAGTTAGCAGGAACATCACTCTTACCGAAAGGGATGATAATACATTTTTTTGCATTGAGTACTGAGTGTGGTCATAGAATTTCCAAATGATGTCAGCATCCTGCAAGAGGGTCTTACATAAACAAATCATTGATGCCAAAGGCATGGCCTTAAACTCAATGCAAAAAAATATATTATCATCCCTTTCAGTAAGAGCAATGTTTCTGCTAACTACCACATCAATAGCAACACCCTAAGTATGCACCCAGCATTAATCGTTCTTCCATGGTGAAGAAGAATTTGTTTCAATTTGTGACTAAACTTAAAATGTTATCAACAACTTGAAAGTTAGACTTAATGCATATAATCTACCAGGTATAAATGAGACCTGTAGTTTGAGCAGTGTGTTAAAGCTTAAAAGTCTAAAAAGATGAATTTAGGAAAATATATTAATATAGAATGTCAGAATATTCTAATTAATTATTATTCATTTTTATATACATCTGGTTTTAACATGAACTAGATATAAACATATTTTAGATAGGAGAAGCTGTAAAGTGAATTGTTGATATATGTTTGATTTATTTATATTGAATGTTCACACTGAAATCTACTCTAGTATGGTTTTACTTATAAATAAGAAATGTTCTATACACAAAAAAGACACATATCGATATATGTTATTTAGTATATATAAATAATATATATAGATATATAGTTTTTCTTATATCTACTATTTTTATATCAACTATTACCATAACTATTAGTATTATTAGAATTTCCTTTTATTCTTAGATTTATTACTACCATTATTTGGTTGTGAATGCTGTTTAGTATTTTTGCATAAGTATTTTACTATTGTCAGTGGATGGCTCTGTAATTAGAGAAGTTGGTTGCCTCTGTAAGTTAATTGATTAATCAACTAATTAACCCAGAGCAAAATGTATATATACTCACAATGTGATTACTTTTGTTGTCTGAAGAAGTTTGCTGACAGAGCAAATGAAAAACGCTTAATCTTATTAAATCTTTTTGGCTTTTACTGGTCTACATTGGTTTTGCTGCTACCCAACTTGTTTACTTGTTGAAAGTTTGTTTGTATAATTTTTTTACTATTAGACATATTGGTTATACCAAGGTATTTCATTTGATTGCTATAAAAGTTAAAATATTGTGTATGAGTTTTGTTTTTATTAATTAATAATGGACTTCTTTTATTATGATTAAATGTTTAAATTTGACATTTCTTCCAATCGATTCATAGACAATTATATGGACTAATGAATTTTCTATATTTTCTACTGTTAATAAAATATCATCAGCAAAGAGTTGAATCTTTATTTCGAAATCATATTTTATTTTGATACTACTAATGTACTTATTGGATCTAATACTATTATCAAATGGTTCTACAGCTAATGCAAAAAGTAAAGGTGATAGGTGATGGCTTTGTTTTGTGCCTTTTTGTAATTTAAAGGAATTAGAAAGAAAATAACCTATTTTAACATAATCATAAGAGTTATTGTATAGCTTAGAAATTAATGCAATTAGCTCAGGTGAGAAATTATATACTTTAACTGTTTTAAACAGATACAACCAATTAACTGAGTCAAAAGCCTTATCTAAATCTAGACTAATGATAGAAAGTTATTTTATATTTTTATTTACATAGTTTATTAATGTATGTATTCTTATTATATTATCCTGTACTTGTCTATTTAAAATAAACTCAATCTGATCATTGTTAATTAGTTTAGGTATAAGTAGATTAATTGTGTTCACTAAAATGAACATGAACATCTTATAGCCCACATTTAAAAGTGAAATGGGTCTGTATGATGAACACTTTGTTGGATCCTTATCATGAGTCACAGCTAGTGTTTTTTGATATTGATGTGCTTTCATCTGTCTGAACTGTCTCACAGATTCTGCACTTTGACCCTCTTTGACACTGCTCCTCATGTAAAATCTGAGGAATCTCTTAATACTGATTGTGTAATGGCGGGTGGAGGAATAGGAAGATCTGGGTTGTGAGTTTTCTGATCCCTCAACCAATGTAGTTCTGTGTTGATAAGGCCAAAAACTGGAATCTGAAATCTAGATAATGAGACTGTTGGGCCACATGTTTTTGGGGTCTATATTAGAACACCGAACATTTAAAATGTTGAGTGTTCTAATATTAACCTGTTTTCAGCGAACGCTGAAAATATCGAAGAAACAGAAAAACAAAATTTTTCCCAGGGAAAGAATTTGGTTGCCCTTTTCTGTTGCTTTGGTATTTTCAGCGCTCTGGTGGAAATTTACGGGTCGGGTTCAGGTAAGTGTGCGACTGAGTGCAGGTTAGGTTAATTAGGGTTAGGGTGCAGGTTAGGTATGTGTGCAATTGTGTGGACATGAGGGTTAGGGCAGGTTAGGTGAGTTAGGGTTAGGGCGCGGGTTAAGTATGTGTGTGATTGGGTGGATGTGAGGGTTAGGGCAGGTTAGGTGAGTTAGGGTTAGGGCGCGGGTCAGGTATGTGTGCAATTGTGTGGACGTGAGGGTTAGAGTGTGGTAGGTGAGTTAGGGTTAGGGCGCGGGTGAGGTGAGTGTGTGATAGTGACGGACCTTGGGGTTAGGGTTTGGGTTAAGGTAAATGGATAGTTAGTGGTGTGTGTATAGTTTAGTGTAGGGTTAGGTGTAAGAGTTTAGGTGTATGTATGTGGATTGCTGTTTGTTTGGTATGCTTGTGTTGTGTGTATGTGTTTTGGAACAGCAATTCTTTTCCCTAGGAAAACATTTGCTGTTCTGAATGTTCGATGTTTAGTATTTTCGATTGGTAGAGTTCAATATTAAAACACTCGACATTTTGAATGTTCGGTGTTCTAATATAGACCCTGTTTTTGAGGTATCACTGAATATTTCTCATATGTAACTTGGCAAAGGAAATCATGAGAAATGTAAGAGCCATAAGGCCAAATATTTTTATTCACTTATTTTTTAATTTTTTTTTCATTTATTTATTTTGGCATAATACTCTTTTTTCAGCGGAAGTTGGGGGAGAACAGCTCCAACAGGAAGTACAAAAGTAATATAGCTGAAAATTGTAACACTGAAATATTTATACTAAAAGCCTGGCACTCAGCAGGTTTCTTGATCAGAGATATTTTGTAATTAAACAATGAAAGAAAAAAGAAAACATCAAATTAAAATACCATCAAAATGCAGAATATGTATTTATAGATTTCTTTTTAAATTAAAATGTCAGAAGTTTACAAGATATGGCTAAATGAAAAAAGGAAGTAGAGAGGACAGTAAAGGTGAGTGTAGAAATAAGGTATAGAATATAGTACATTAGTGTATGTGATTGGCTAGAGTTTTGATAAGATGGTAGATGGTGAGTGTGGGAGTATTGTATAGAGTATAGTAGAAGGTAAGAGTAGGAATATGGTATAGAATACAGTAGAGCAGATAATGAAGCTGAAATAGTTTTATTGTACGGTTAATAGCCAAGGACCGGGCTTATCCAGGGGATGCACATGAGCAGAGTGGAGCCATGTGTCAATGAGGTATTGTCTGAGTTGTGATTTAAAGCAGTTTGGCTATTTGTTTGCATCATTGGTTATGGGATGCTATTCCATCATTTGGAAATGCAACTGGTGTAGAGGGAATCATCATATTTGTTTTTGGATTTGGTTAGAGCAAGTTTCTCATGTTTAACATGTATTTGTTTTTTAAAAAAAGCTTTAGTATATGCTTAGTATATGCTTTTGTATGAGAGAAGTTTGAGTAATATAAGTGTTCTTATGTAGATGGTACTTTAAATTCTTGATTGGTCTTTTGATCACGTGGCTAGTAAGGGAGGGTATTTTAAGCACCATTTTCTTTAGTAACAGTGTATCTGAAGAAGTTCTTGTATATAATTGGATGAAAAGAGCTTTATACAAATAAATTTATTTTGATTTAAAGTTACATCTGGAGTCCAGTCTACCTGCCTGCCTGGAACTTATTTGGATTTTGTTCATCAGTCTGCTTTTTGTGGTTGTTTATCTAGTTGGTTTGTTTGTTTTGTACCAAGTTCATGGCAACTAATGGACTGGAGAGTTCACCACCCTTGTTCACAGAACCAGGGAACAAGAGGGAGACACTGAATAATTTGACTGTGATGATATCTACCCTCACAAAACAGGTATAGGCTTTATGTAAAAGACTAGAACAACCTCAGTTTGGAAAGAACTGTATACAGAAAGAGAATTCCTCACAGCAAATGTTAAAACAACTACCTGTTTTTTCTGGTGCAGTTTCACTACCTCCCATTCAAAATTCTGCTGGGAAAGGAACGAGCAGGACTAATTTCGAGACATTTGAACGAAAAGCAAAGGGAAGATTGCAATTTGGATTACAATGAAGAGAGTCATTTACCTCTGAGGCTTATTGGGGAGCCGACTCTGCAAGTTTGGCTTGCAGCACCTTTGAATTTTAAAGAAAAGCATCTAGTACACCAGTGGATCCACTGGCTGGAGCTACCTCCATGAGAGATAATCTAACAGCACTGAACAATAAACTGTTGAAATACAAAAAAATTATGCCTCAAAATAGAATACTTTAATGAATGTATTCATTTAAAAATAGTCCCTAAGGGACTTAGAATTTGTCAGTATCCAACATGACTGACACCAGACTCAGACTTTCATAAAGAACTTATAAATCTTTTAACCAGCAAGGACTTGATTTATTAGCATTTATGATCAAACACTACCATAAGATGGCTAAAGATATAGCCCATGATGTACAAATATTTGATGAGTCAATAAGATATCATGTTGATTTTTGCAGGTATAAATTCAAATATCTGCATATTTTTCAGAGCATAGATCAACACCTAAATAAACCGAAGGTGACCAAGATAAATAAGATGAACTGCCTCCAATATGAGAATGGCACCGCCTAACCTCGCCCATCATCAGCGCAAGTGTGGAATGCACAAAATCACACCCATCCTATGAATATGCGAGACGTAGAGGGAGGAAATGACACAGCAATCACCTCTAATGACCCAAGTGATGTCACCACAAATGAGGAAGTACGAGGCGAAAATAATACAGGAAGGGGCAGTAACAAAATTCGGAGAAGCGATTAGATTCGTAATCAACATCAGGGGCAAACTAATAACAACAATTCGAACTGGAATCAACATAATAATGCTGATTATTACCAGAACAGACAACGTAATAACGAGCAAAGGTCGAATAATTCAAATGGGGCAAAGCAGGATTTTACCAGAGGCAAGCAGCAGAGGAAGAAAAACCACAGGAAAGCCCACAACAAGAGGTGAAGGTAAATTCCTCACAGTCCCTTCTAGATGGACAGAAATGTGTTCTAGTTAAGAATGTGGAAGGGGACTTTATAATTTATAACTATTCTTCCTTTTCCTTTGAAGTTTCAATAGAACTGGTTGAACTCCTTGCTAAAGGACTGACTTTTGTACCTGATCAGAGCATGGACTTGGCTAAAACAGTATTGGACTTAAAATTGTTTGTGAGAAAAATTAATTTAAATTTAATCATGGGTAATAGTAATGCCTTAGATGTAAGACCCTATGCTATATCCAGTATGTATAACCCCCCTTTACATCCTATGTTAGAGAATTTTGAGAAAGTATGCAAACTCGATTTTAGAAGCATAACTGGCAAAGACAGGCACCATAAAAAGAATATGGGTAAAAAGGAATGGGAAATACTAAATGTATTGAAAACAGCCCAAGTAGGAGTAATGAAGCCTGATAAAGGTGGTGGTTTAGTCTTCATGGACATTAACGACTATGAAAATAGAGTAGAGAAAATACTACAAATGGAAACTTATGAGGAAGTGTCACTAAACCAATTTAACATAGCAAACCAGCGTATCAGAATATATATTAATGACTTATTTATTCAGGCTAAGATAGATTTAAACCTTTATAATTACATGAACATTCTAGCACCTTTAACACCGGTAATCTTTGGAGTTCCAAAAATCCATAAAAATTTGAATGACCCCCCCCCCCCTCCACACTTAGACCAATAGTGGATGGAAGAAATTCCATAACGTATGCATGCTCCAAAGTAGTAGATAATATCTTGAAAAAATATGTAATTACTGAAACTCAAATATGTAAGGATTCATGGTCCTTCTTAGAGAAAATAAATTCATTAGAGTTTAACAATGACTGTAATTTCCTGACAGTTTATGTCAAAGTTCTCTATACATCTATACACCATGCCTTAGTCATAAAGTGGGTATCCATCATGATATATAAAAAGGGTGCTCCAACAACTGAAATACATCTAGTGAAGGAGTTACTTGATATTATCCTCAGTAATAATTTCATTTTTTCAAATAGAAATGCTACTTACAAAAGATAGGAGTGGCAATGGGGTCTACGTGCAGAGCCAATTTTGTCAATATGGTAATGGTATATTGGGAGCAAGAATTTATATTTAATAAGGTAGGCATTCTATATATTTTTTGATGAGATACCTGGATGATATATTTATGATCATAAAGAGTGATAGCTAGGTGGTGACAACATCGGTCGATTACTTCAACAGTATGACCAATTTCCTACAGTTTACCTTTTCCTACCACGATTATGAGATCCCATATTAAAATGTTAAGTTGAATGAAAATAAACAGAAAGGCTACACAGCTAGAATTCATTGTAAAAAATGTATTCCAACATCTTTCTGCATTTTTCAAGTGCTTACCCTTACCACCAAAAACAAGCTGTCGTGAAGGGTCAATTGGTAAGGGCAGCCAAAATGGTAACTAGTAACCTTGATTTTGAAAATGAATGTGAAAACATAAGGGGGATGTTCACTAAATGAGCATACCCAAGTAAGTTATTGGACAGATTAATAGAAGAGGCTAAAAGAAAAAGAATGAACAGGCTCTATAGGCCCATTTTAGAAGATGAATACATACATGAGGAGCAGTTAACTGAACCAGAGACAAGAATAGTAAATATTAATATTAATACCAATTTTAGAACAGGGTGTGTGATTACTTATCATCAGTCAGCTTACAAAGTGAGAAATATTATATAAAAAAATTGGAATTTCATCTCAGGTGAAAGGGACTTGGTTGGTAAAATAGGAACAAGTCTGAAGATTATTTACAGGAGGGACATAAATTTGACAAATATTTTGGAGAAAGAAAAAATTAAATTGAATAGAAATCCAGGTACTTTTAAATGTGGCAGTTATCCCTATTGTAAATATATAGAAGAAGGGCATTATGTAGAAGTCAGGGGCATGAAATTGAAGAACAATAATAGATGCAATTGTCAATCTAAAATGGTTGTGTACCTGGCTAGATGTCAAGAATGCCCTTCATTCTATATAGGAATAATAGAACAAAAATTCCGTGAAAGGATTTTCGAACATCTATATAGTATTTCCAGGAATAAGGGCAAAAATGGCCTAGCAAAACATGTCAGTCTGAACCCAGGGCACAGTTTTAAATTTTGGATAATACAGCAGATGCGGCCTAACCCAAGAGGTGGTCCAATAACAGTAATGTTGGAATTATCTGAAATGTTTTGGCAAATACGCCTGGATGCATATACACTACCAGGTTTAAATGACGTGTTCTATCCACAGCATCTTAAAACTGAAACATTTAAAAAGATAATATTTATGAGTAGTTGAATAGGAATTTAGATTTTCATATTTATGTTTTACTCATGTTTAACATTTTTTTAAAAGTTTTAGTATATGCTTTTGTATGAGAGAAGTCTGAGTAATATAAGTGTTCTTATGTAGAGAGTACTTTAAATTCTTGATTGGTCTTTTGATCACATGACTAGTAACAGAGGGTATTTTAAGCACCATTTTCTTTAGTAACAGTATATCTGAAGAAGTTCCTGTATAGAAATGGACAAAAAGTGCTTTATACAAATACAATTATTTTGATTTAAAGTTACATCTGGAGTCCAGTCTACCTGCCTGCCTGGAATTTATTTGGATTTTGTTTATCAGAGCAAGTAGAGTCTTGTCAGAGGGCCACCAGATCCTGTTTGTGGAGTATGGTTGGATAATGTTTTTTATGCTAGGAAACTTTTTAGGGCGATGGATTATTTTGTGGATGGTTGTGAAATGTGTGTGTGTGTGTGTGTGTGTGTGTGTGTGTGTGTGTGTGTGTGTGTGTGTGTGTGTGTGTGTGTGTGTGTGTGAATGTGTGAGTGTGAGGACGTTTGAGTCAGTTTAGGTGTTTTAGAGCAGTGCAAATGTGGGCTCTGTATGGCTGATTTTCTGAAAATTGCACCACCTTGTTGTAGCATTATTCAAGCTTAGGGCCCTGAGTGGAGCTGAGAATGGCAAACATGGGGGAGACATAGAGCAGGGTCAGTTGTACATAGGTTGTAGAAATCTTTATTCTAGCATCATCATGAGGTACGGCTTTATCCTATAAGGTGATCCTAATTTCCGGTGGTTCTTTTTGGATGCCTGTAAGATGTGTTGATCAAACCTCAGCTGTTTGTCAGTGGTGACCTGTTACTTAGTGCTGGAGACAAGTTCAATTAGAGTCTTGTCCTCTGATGTAATTGTGAAGAGCTGTTTACACTTAGCTGGTAGTTGTGGGAAAAGAGCATTAGTTTGTTTGTTAGGGTTTAGTTGGAGTTGCAAGTTTTCAGGCTAGGTTTCTACAGTAAAGAAGGTGTGCTGTTTTTTTTCTTGAAGTGTAGACATGCTTTTTTCTGAGCAGACTTGGGTGGAGTCTCAGCATATTGTACAAAAGAGATGAGATTAGATGTCATGTGAAGGTCACTGATAAATAAGATAAATAGTAATGAGCCAAGAGAGATCCCTTGGGTCACTTACTGAGATTGGAGAGAAGGAGGAGAAGTCATTTAGCTATTCTACATATTGCTGCCTGACAGGTAGCTTTGGAGCTAACAGAGTGCAGGGTAAGATAGGACAATTTATGGGGACAGACTGTGTTGAGTGTTTTGATAGGTCTAGGAAGATGGTGGAGACCAGATTGGCATTGTTTCTATTCTGGTTTATAATACTGGGGAAGTTTAATAAGGTGGGAAGAAATACAACCACCAACACTTCATAGGAGTGGCATTGTGGTGAGGATGGTAGCCATGATGGATTGGGGAGAGGAATTGCTGACAATAACAAATATGATCAGTTAAATATGGATGCATTTTCTAGGATTTTGGATAATAGGGACAATATGGCTCTAGGCTGGCACTTAAGAAGTTCTTAACACAGGCTACCCTTGTGTGGGAGTATGATATATGATCTTTTCCATATGTTAGGTGTGTAGTTTTCACTTTTAGAGTGGTTAACAAAGAAGGAGATTGTGTAGTCAATTGCATCAACAGTTATCTTAAGGTATTCACTTGGAAGTTAAGCAGGGGCTAGTAGCATGTTATAGGTTGTGACGGTGTATTTTTCTGATGCAGGTGGATATTTGAATGAGAATTTAGTGGGATGGTCATTATTTTCAGGAGGGATGGTACATGGTGCATTGTCTATATTTTTCACTGAGGATCGTACTGACTATATATAGTGTTTGTTGAATTGGATCAGCATAGTTCCAACATTTGGAGTGATTCAGGGGAGTGTTGGATATTTTTTCCAGGTTTAATTAACTTGTTACTGGAGTTCCAAAAGAGTTTTAAACTGGCCTTGTGGTTTTCCTGAAATTTAGTTCAGTAGGTTTTTTTACTGTTTGGTCAGCTGTTTAGTCGGTAGTTTTGTAGATTTGTTGTAGTTTGGTTATATTCCCATACGTTCCATGCTTTGCTTTATGATTATTTGCTTGGTCAGCCATAGTGTGGAGCAGGTCTTTACTCTTTTGTTTCTTAGCTGGGCTAGGTGGTTTAGGATGTTTAGGAAAGTATTATTAAATTTGCTTACTACACTGTCTAGGGATGTTTTGAGGTTATTCCAGTTACATTGTCAGTCAGGGCTGAAATTGGAGAGGTTTCTTGTATTGCTGTAGTGTTGCTCATGGGTGCGTTGTTTTACTTGTTTTATTATAAAGGTAGGCATGTGGCCACTAAGATTATCTAGTAATGTAAAAGAGGCAGTAGTTGTGATAGGTAGTGAGATGAGGTGAGTGCCTAGTCTAGGATGGTTTCCCTGTTGAATGTTTGGTTCTACCTGGTTAGAGTATTACTTAGTTGGAAAAATCAGCAGAGTTGTATTGAGTTTGTGGGGATGGTAGAATTGATTGAGAGATTGTCTACATTGACATCTCTGACTGTTTCATGGTTAGTAATGTCCTGTGAAATGCTCTGGCCATAACTTGGGACTGGAGAGAAAAGTTCAGACAGCCTTTGAGATATAAATCCACCTTTTCCTGAAGAAGGAAAGCTTTCTGAGACACAGTGTCCATTAGGCAAGGCAGGAACACAATCCTCTGAGACAGAGTGATGGAGAATGTATGCATATTTATGCTAGGGGGGAGAAATCTTTGTAAAGGACTCAAGACAAGTAGGAAATACCTCTGCAGAAATAAGCAAGTTGTTTAAATAATGAGAAATGTGGCTACCCTGCAATCTGAAGTGGGCCACTGCCAGGGCTAGACATTTTGTAAACACTCTTGTTGCAGTGGACAACCTAAAGGGTAATGCAGAGAACTGATAATGTGCCTCAAACAAAAAAATCTTACAAATCTCTTGAAGTTTTTTGTTATTGGAATCTTTGAGGTCTAAAGTTACCATAAAGTTCTGATAAGAAATCAAAGCTAACGCATCTTAAACTTTGGAATTTTTACAGAAAATTAAGAAAAGGAGGATCCAAAACTGGTCTTGAAGAGTGCTCCTTCTTTGGAACCAGAAAAATTCTGGAATAAAAGCTTTTTCCTATTCGATATGCATGAATATGTTCTATGACTCCTGCATCTAATATATGTTAGAATACTAGAAGAAACAATTCTGTTTGATTGGCAGGACAAGGGGTATTACTCTGAAGGAGGGGGTTCTAAACATTGCCAGTTGTATCGCTCCTCAATCACCTTCAAAATCCATTTGTCTAAAACCATCTGCTGCCAAAAGGGAGCATTTAGAGTCAGTTTCTGTGAAAGAAGAAGTGATGCTGGGGTGAGAGGAGAAAAGCGGATGACCTGTTTTCTGGCACAGTCATTCAAAGAAGAGCACCTGACCCTTTTTTTCAGAAAAGCTTCTTTCATTTTGGAATTTTCATTAGTTCCCTCCTGCCATCTCTTTTAGATGTCTGTCTGTTAGCATGAGGCACCCCTCCTATGGTTATGTAGGGAAAGAAATTGGGGACGTGAAAAATCCTAGAAACTCCTTGCATTAATTTACCTCTCTCATGCCATTGTTTGCAGCCCTGCTTAGCAGAAGGACTGAATAAAACCTCTCTATCTAGAGCATTCAGGATTTCTGACTAAATCATCTGAAAACTTTAAGTTGCATACCCAGACTGAGAGTCAAGAAGGAATGGATGTAGTGTATGAGATTCTTTTTCTAATAAATTACATTATCTACCCAGTTCAGGGGGCACATCCTCCTGTACCCAAACAAGTACTTCCTTAAATCTGCAGACAGTGTCAGAAAAGGAGAAAGTCTCTATATGTTCAAGTTCAGGTACATTGTCTAAAGAGTCAGAGTCTTGGACTAAGAAACCCTCAGGTGAAATAATCCTGTCTCTGTCTACATTTGAATCATCTGAACAAATGCTCTACTTCTTAGGAGGAGAGGAAAAAGAATCAGGATGAGGTACTTCACACCCTGGATTAAATGTCTGCAATAAACTCCTAGCAAATGTAATAACATAATCTTTTGTCACAGAAACCATGTCTTTGTGTTCAAAATGATTAACCTTCTATTTCTTCTTTTTAGGTACATCTTATGAAATTTTTGCGCAACCCCTAATGGGAAAAGCCAAAAGATGATAATGAGGTATATCTTATGCAAGAGAAGACTGAGAAGAAGGGATGTCATCCCTGCAATGATAGGAGGTACTGCCAGCTATGCCAGAAGAAGTGTGGCAGTGGATGTATTTATCTCTGCTCCGTTTTCTTAACACCTTTTGGGATTATTAGTTGATTCAGTGCTGGTTCTACTTTCATTTTTTGGTTTTTGGCAGTGGATGTATAACATATGCCAGTACAATTAGTTGGAATTCTGTAAAGAATTATATGTCATTTGTATATCAAACTGATTTGTACAGATACTTTTGTTGAAAAAATGTATTGGTGAAGCTGCTTGTGTTAAAATATATCAACAGTGTGCCCTGACAGAAAAAAAAGAAATGTACATGCATTACTGTAACTGAATTAAATGTATATGTTTCAACAGATGATACTGGAACAGGAGAGTTTAATTACAATCTAACTGCAGCAAACTTTGAAAAATGGCTGAAATTGAATTACTTTATGGATTAAGCCATAAAGATGTTAGCCCACAGTTTTGAATGGAACCAGAGACACAATGTCTGTGAGAGAGAATAGTTTGTAGTTCCTGTAGGAAGAGTGGAATGGTTTTATTGTTTTATGGCTTCCATATGCTTTAATAAAACTTAGCTAAAGGTCTAGTGTGTATTGTAGCACATAGGTGATAAACACTGGCAGCTTCTAGTGATGGGGGATAGTGCAGAAAACAGAGGAAGGATGACCGGATGTGTGTGATGTCATTCTGTAAGCCAGAAATAATATTTAGATATTAGTAGGAGATTGCTGTCATTATTCTGTATTCTATCTTGGATCTGACAACAATAACCCCTCACCCACTCCGTCTTGCCTTGTGCTAGTAAGTGACCAGGGATAGTAATTCTCTTAATCAGTTAGGAAGGTATAGGGAAAATAGTTAAGTATTGTTTTTCTGTAACTGTGTCAGTCTTTCCCAGCTGTGTTATTTTGAATATTTCCTGTGACTGAAACTAGTATTTTCTTGTTCTTTAATTATTTATTATTAAATATATTTATTCTTTTCATCATGGCTGCTCTTTTTTATAAAATAATTAAGCTTTGAGAGTAATTGCATATAGTTATTTGGTGATAACTGTGGCCACACTTGAAGCCTGGCTATTTGGTCAACATTACCATTTGTATTAATATTAATTTCCCTCAGTATAATTAGATACCCTTTTAAGAGCCTTATAGTAACTGATGGTAGCAGTGAATCTACCTTATAGTCTGGGCAAAGTTGGTAGAGTGGGTTATTTGTGCCAGCCTTTCCCAGGTGTGTGTGTGTGTGTGTGTGTGTGTGTGTGTGTGTGTGTGTGTGTGTGTGTGTGTGTGTGTGTGTGTGTGTGTGTGTGTGTGTGTATGTGTGTGTGTGTGTGTGTGTGTGTGTGTGTGTGTGTGTGTGTGTGTGTGTGTGTGTGTGTGTGTGTGTGCGCGTGTGTGTGTTTGTGTGTGTGTGTGTGTGTGTGCAGGCACGCGTGTAAATTAAATCTCAAAGACTATATGTGTCAGCCACTTGGGGGGCAGGGACACAAAGCACTGGTTTCACATTGAGGGTGCTGGAGGACTTGGCTTGGACATTCGTCTCAGGACATAACCCTACAGCTGTACCAGTGGAGAGTCTTACTGGGGACCTGGAGGAAGACAGATAGAGAAATCTAGACCCCGGACTGAGTGTGTGTGTTCCCTGTGTGCTCTAAAGGGAACTTGTACTTGATGTAGAGAGGTCTGCATCTGGAAATACTGAGTGTATCCATTTGTATTCCAACTGAACGCTTCTCTCCAGTGGCAGTGGTGAAGATTCAGGCTCCTTGATTACTGGCCTAGAGTGGGGATGTCACATATTGGTGAGCAGTGGTGTGGTTATTTAATGCCTGTAGCCTGTAAGCAGCTGTCTCTAGCAGTGTGCTTTCTCTCAGTAGCCACATGGTAAACATTCGGAGTTTCATATCACAAAGGTTTTTATTTACCTTTTGTTAGTGTAGTCAGGGAAAGCAGGCAAAGATGTCATCAGAGGAGTGTGGAAAGCTCAAAAAGAATCAGTTGGACAAGGTGTGTGAAGCCAAAGGACTGGAGTATGCCAACCTGACTAAAGAGGAAATGATTTCAGCCTTAGTCACAGCTCAGAAATGAAACAGGAGGTTAACCAGGCTGGTGATGGTAATTTGCATCCCTCTGAAACAGGACAGTTCAACTTTTCCTCAGAGGACTGAACAATCCATCTGAAGTTAAATAGACTTGAACTGTAGGCCAAATATCTAGAATTAGAGCCAGCAGAGAGACTACAGCATTTGGAGGCTGAAAAAAAGGAAAGACAGATGAAATTAGAATCAGCAGAGACTGCAGCATTTGCAGGCTGAAGAAAATGAGAAACACCATCAACATGAGAAGGAGATGCTGACCCTTCCCCAGGGTCATGGAGGTAATGGGGAAGGGAATAACCAAACCCCAGAAGCAACAAAGGTCAGTATATTTCTTCCACAATTTACAGAGGGTGATCATTTTGATAGATTTATCCATATATTTGAAAGGGTATGTAAACAGTATAATGCTGACCAAGAGCTCTGGGTAGGTTGCTGACCCCCTTACTTCATGGTAAAGCTGTAACTGCTGTTTCTAAATTGTCTGATATTGATTGTTTAAACTATGAAAAAGTAAAGACGTGTTTACTTGAATGCTTTAAGTTAACATCTGATGCATACAGAAAAAGGTTTCATGAGCATAGATGCAAGGCTGATGAAAGTATGTGTGATTATATTGCTGAGTTAAGCACTTATTTTCATAGGTTGATGAGTGGGTGGATGTCAGGTCACCACTTTTGAAGGGCTGGCAGACCTTTTGGTGAGGGAACAAGCCCTTACCACTTTGCCTGAGGACATGAGAATCTGGTTGGCAGACCGAGAATGCAGATGAGCTGGGGAAGAGAGGGGATCTTTACTTAGCAAGCAGGGCATCACTGCACAAGAAGGGGATACCCAGTGCTATACACAGATATAAGGGTACACACAGTGACCAGCCTAAACCACCCCAACAGAGTCCGCCAGTAACAGGAGAAGCCACTAGTTCAGGTACATGGACAGGATCAAGGGTTAAATGTTTTAAACGTAACCAGTGGGACCATGTATCACATCGATGTCCATGGAGGCAAGGTGGGGAACAAAAGGTGAGGGAGCTAGCAATCGGGAATAACAGTATGCCAGTGGTAAGTTGTCTGCAGACAACAGTGGTACCAAACTATCACCAAAGGTTATATCCCATCTTAGTAGATATAAAACAATACACTGCTAAGAGAAACACAGCCTCTGACATAACCATTGTGAAGCTTGCAGCGGTTAAGGAGAAGCAGTGCTTCCTTGGCCAGTCCACTCTATTCAGAGCTTTAGGTGGGATCCCATTCTAAATGCCTTTCACCAGGGTTTACCTTGACTGGGAGCGTGAAAAAGGAAGCAAGCAAGTAGGTGTGTTTGAGGATATTCCTGCAGATGTCTTGCTCCTAGTGTCTACCAATTTCCAATATGCCATTGAAGAAGACAAGACTCTAATAGACTGTGTCTTCATACTGCCTGGAATGGATTTGGCATTGGGGATAACAAAATGCAAAATGTGAAGACAACCACCCGGAAACTGTTTGTTTAGAAACAGTGTACTTTTTGTCTCTTGATTTGAAATAAATAGCTAATCAGTTTTTATAAAGGGTTTATTCCTCAAAAGATAATTCCTGAGCTGCCTATGCATGCCCTGAGTATGCAGAATTTCTTACCCCTGTTTTTTAGGTGCTGGGTAGAAAACTGGGAGATTGATGGCTTGATTCAAAGTAAAATCTAAAACAACTTTGGGCATTAGTAAGGGGGTTTGTTCTTAAAGATACCCTATCACTATGGAAAATCAGAATGGGTTTACCAACAGTGAGAGCTTACAACTCAGACACTCATTTTGCAGTTGTTAGAGCAATGATGAGTTCAGGTTTCTAAGACAAGAGCCTTTACTCAGCTTGATGGGCAGGCTCAAAAGGTGACATAGTCAATTTTTCTAGCACATAGTTGAGATCCCAAGGAGAAATAACCTGTTTATAAAGTGGTCTCATGTGTTAAACTCCTTTCAGAAAATGTTTGACAACAAAAAGCAGAATCCATGAGCAGACATGTTCAATTGACCGCAAGATAAACCTTTATAGAAGAATGGCAGAAGCCAGAGGAAAGTAACTCACACAAATATTTGAGCAACAGTGGTACAAAACATCTGATGGGCCCCTAGTTATTGGCTAAGTGCCAACTAGAAAATCACTTCCACTTACCAACACAGGATTTTTAGTAGCATTATTTTTTCTTGCCTCCTTTAGTACCCGCTTCACAACCTCATGAAGTAAGTGCCTAAAAGGTATTAAAACTGAATCATCCAGGCAGTAAAAAGTTGATTTGTAATGGGATGTATCAAGCTACCCCTGTCTTGTGTGAGTAGATCCAGTCTGTGATTAAGCATATGGTAATTGCCCTTGGCCAGTTCCATAAGAAGGAAGAACCAATGTTGTATTGGCCAAAAGGGGGTCACCACAATTATTTTGGGGGTATTCTTGTGAATCTTTAGAATTACGCTGAACATCAGTGGCAAGGGTGGAAACACATTCCAGGACTGCTTGCAAGGAGTCCTAGAACAAAAAGTGTTTAGCTGTCTGTTTTGAAAGGAGGTGAAGAGATCTACTTCAGGTGTTCCTCACAACTGGATCAATATCTGTAATACCCTCCCATTCAATTTCCATTTGTGAGGGTCTGCCCTGGTCCTGCCTAGCTTGTCTGCCACTATGTTTTGGTCTGATGGAAGGTAAAATGCTAACTCTCCAGTTATCACTGCCAGCACTCATAGGTGGTACAGCCTAGTACATCTCTGCTTGCTTATATACCACATGACTGTCGTATTTACTGTCTGTAATCTCTGGGATAGGTCTTAGGGACCAAAGAGGATGGAGAGGCTTTAAGGCACAGATCACAGCCAGGCCAGCATCTCTTTTAGGTTGACATGCTTTGGTCTGAATGAAAGATTCCACAGGCCTTGCACTTTTACCCATATGGAAACTGCTCCCCAAGCAAAATCTGATACATTAGTGGTGACAGATAGATTGGGGTCTAAGGAGAGAAGGGGAGACCTTGGACCAGCTGAATTTGTCGTCTCTACCAATGCAGTTCCATATTTATAAAGTTCAAAACTAGAATTTGATACTCCAAAAATCCAAATGCTGGGTCCATGTGTTTTTTTAAGAACCACTGTATCTTTGTCATATATAATCTGGCAAGTGGAATCATGAGAATCATAGATTCCATGACCATAAGATCCCAAGAAATTATTTTGCAAAAGTTTGAGACTTATTGAAGAAGTTCAGGAAAAATGCAGATAAAGATCTACCTTGTCTCATGTTTAAAAGGCCTTTTGAAGAAAAGAATCTGTAAGGCATCTCAGAAACAAAACTCTGTGAGATGGAGTCAAAGAGGATTTTGCAATAGTTATGTGGAAGCTCAGACTGGATAAAAGAGACATAACCCATATTAGTGATTCTTGATATCTGGATAAAGACTGCAAAGATAAGCAAGCTGTCTAAATAATGAAATATGTGAATACCATTCAGTCTGCAATAAGCTATGACAGGGAACAGACATTTTGTGAATATCACTGGATCTACAGAAAAACAAAAGGTAATCCAGCAAAATGTTAATGTGACTCAGAAACAGAGAACTTTAATAATTTCCTGAAGGCTATGGCTTGGGGACTATGGTAGTGATCATCTTTTAGGTCTTGAGTTATCAAACAACTCATGAGGAATGAGAGGTAACAAGTTCTGTAAGGTAAACATTTTGCACTTTCACCCTTTCACCCACAGATTTAGAAATGAAAGACCTAATGCTGGTTTCAGGAGACCTCTTTCTCTGGATCTATGACTCTCTGGTTGTACAAAGATTGAAGAACCTGAAGAAAAAAATTATTTTTGGTTTGCAGGGTGGGAAGAAATTCCCTTGAAAGGAGGTTTCTGTATCTAGTGCCATCTATAATCCTCCTGCACCACTTTTAACACTCAAAGAGTCTTTTGAAAAGGAGAATGTTAAGGGTCAGCTTTTGTGACAGATTTGTAGAGATATTGGCCAAGGGTGAGAGAAGAGATTAAGGAATGCTGGCAGAATCATTCTGTACTGTAGTTCAGTCCCTTTTTCTGAAGAGATCCCTGTCTTTTATTGATGTTATCCTCTGGCTATCTCTTTTTTTGTATTTTGTTTGCCAGAAAAGGACTGGTATTGTTTATCTGACATTTTAGTTTAAAAGGGAGGTTTATAAGATTTGTGTTGGGGTACAGGACATATCTCAGAAACTTCCTGAATTAATTTCCTCTTTTTGACATATTTTTGTGAATCTGGGTACCAGAAGAGCCAAACAATACCACCTTATATAAAGCTGAATCTAATATTTCAGACTTTACCTCATCAGCAAAATTTGGTCATGTACCCAATCTTATCTTCTTAACACTGTAACAGTAGCAGTGGCCATAAACAAGAGTATCTGCACAATCATACACACTCTTCAAAGTATGTTTAGATACCTGAGAAAGTGAAGAAACAGTTTGATTCAGAAAAGTTTTTTTTTTTCTCTAGGAAGAGTGGAATCCAGTTCCCACAGACTGCCCATGTGATCTTGCATACAATTGCACAAATGTGTCTGATAAATTCGAATTCTAAAGTCTAAAGTGCAAGAAGAAAACATTCTATTATGTATACAGTTCAGCATTTTACCCTCCTTTTAACCAGGTGAAGGGGTGGTATTGAGCAGCAGTCTGTTGCCAGTATGAGACACAGTTGAAAAGGCAGCTGAATCTGAGTGAAAAGAAATGTCTCAGCCTGGGGAGCCTTATGCCACTTATCTGCGTTTTTTTTTTTTGTTTGTTTTTTTTGTTTTGTTTACGGACTGACAGCTGGTTATCAGGATTAGTACAAGCAGCATTCAACACATCCTACAGGCTGGCAGTACAGGAGAGATGGAAGTGGAATATACATTTCTAACACATTATAATATCTCCTATATTAGGGGGAAACACTTATTTCTTCCCATAAAAATATCGCATCTATCCTGCCAGTGGTCAGATTAAAAGAAAAGTCTTCCACAGGAGGATGATAATTAAAGTTTTTCTCACAATTCAAGAGTTGGGCTTGAAATCTGCAGGAGAATATCCACATCCTACCCCCACCCCCCAGTAAGGAAACCTCCATAAAAAACTTCTCCAAAGCCAACTTCATGTTACTCAAGTCAAAAGTTACAGACTTCATGACACCCATGCAGACGGCAACTGAAAGTTCGACTGCTAGGTCCTACACTAAGGCACTGTACGAGCACATCCACTCATGCATGAATCATGCCATCCTAAATAGAACCAAGATGCTCTCCAAAAAAAGGAAGCCAATCTGGTGGTCCCCAGCCATAAACAAACTTTACAACAAAAGGAAGAAACTGTTGCAGAAAAAAGGAAAATCCCAGGATGCAAAAAACTCCCTTACCAGCCTCGGTAAGAAGATGAGATCCCTCATAAAATCCCCCAAAGCTAGTTACGAAAATAAAATTGCCAAAGATTCCAAAGACAACCACAAGGCATTCTATAACTATGTCAAGAATCTAAATGGCAATGCTCAGATCTGCTCTGAGCTACAACAGAATGGCATTAAATATACTGATCCTTAGGATATTGCCAATATCCTGGCAGATTGATTCAGTGCCAACTTCACCCCCTCTCACCCCCTAAATGGCCCATCTCAATACTGGAAGATTGCCAAATTCTGGTAATAACGGCCACACAGGTAAAAAATGCACTCTCCAAAGCTAAGAATACAGCATCCATGGGAACAGATGACATCCCGGGCTGTGTACTACATGAACTGCAAAATGAACTGGCACCTCACATAAGTGTCATGTTTAATCATACCCTCACCTCAGGCTTCATGCCCACTGAGTGGCACACAGCTACAGTTATTCCACTCCACAAGGGGGGATCCACCTTGGATCCTGGGAACTACCGCCCCATCAGTCTGACGAGCCTGATCTGCAAGGCTATGGAACATATTATAATGGAACTTATAAACAAAGACATTGGTAACCTTCAAACACTGGACCCCACCCAGTTCGGGTTTGTGAAGGAACGATCTTGTCTCCTGAACCTGATTAACTTCTTCAAATCAGTCTCCACAGCCATGGACGAGGGTAAGGCAGTCCACACAGCCTATCTGGACCTTACCAAGGCCTTTGATACCATCCCCCACTCTGAAATCACAGATAAATGTACTAAGCTGGGCATTAATCCCTATGTCACTCGATGGGTTGCCAACTGGCTTACTGACAGAACCCACACTGTAAAAGTAGCTGACTCCAAATCCAGCTCCAGACAAGTGACAAGTGGAGTACCTCAGGGTTCAGTCCTGAGACCTCCCTTGTTTGGCATTTACTTCTCTGAAGTACAGGCCAACACTAAGGGACTCTGGCTACCAAAGTTCACAGATGACTGCAAACTGGGAGCCATTACTGAATCCCCCAAATGATGTGGATACTCTACAAAACGGCCTTACGAAAACAGATGCTTGGTGCCAGAGCCATGGGCTTAAGCTCTATGCCAAGAAATGTATAGTTATCCCCTTTGGGAAAAAACATGTACCCGTGAATTACCACATAGATGGCAGTACACTAAACACCGAAAGTGCGATGAGACTTAGGGACACGGGTGGACAGTGATCTCAACTTCAATAACCAAATCACCACAACAGTCAGGAAATCCTTCTATGTGGCACACCTCATCACTAAGGGCTTTTCATCCAGAAAAAAGGAGGTCATTGTCCCACTGTACTCATCCCTCATTAGACCCATTATAGAATACATTGCCCCATTTGGTATGTACCTCTCAAGACATCTGCAACAACTGGAAAGGCCGCAGAAATACCTCACTAAAAGAATCACAGGCCTAAAGCAGATGCCCTATGCTGACCACCTTAAAAAACTCCAGCTATACTCTGTCGCATATCGTCTACTCTGAGGCGATCTTTGCTTAACATACAAGACCATGTCAAACCCAGAGCTGTTGGATATGCTACACTTAAAGAAATCCCAATCCCTCAGAGCCACACGATCCAGGGAGCTAAACCTTGTCATCACAGTAAATAAAACATGCTGGAGGGATAGTTTCCTGACCCAGAGACTCCCCAGACTCTGGAATAGACATCCCATACATGTCAAGCAGAGCGCCTCTTTGGCCCTCTTCAAAAGGAACCTTGATGATTGGATGGGAGAAAGGAAATTCACCCCAGGGATCACGTCAGTCACCCTGCTAGACAGGGGTCCAGGGAGGTAAATAGTGTGGGAAGAAATAACCAGGGAATTGTTATGGCTAGGCTTGTATAGGCCCTAGGGCTGATAGCCTAGTACCAACCTATGAACCTAAGAAGAAGCCCTATCTGTCAAAATCACCTGGAAAAGCCTATCTTTAATGACTTTTGTGTACCAGGATTTACTGCCTATAATGCCTGCCTAGCCAAGGTAAGGAAGTCAAGTTAAGGAAGTCATCTTTTTAATAACAACTACATCAGAAGAACAGTTTAACTTTTTTTTTTTTTTTTTGAAGGAGTTCCAGCAAAAGAGGACCGACTTGAAGGAGAGACATCTGCCCCATTTAATGGTCTCATGCTGTGCTTACCCTGAGAAGAATTTCCCAGACTGTCTCCCAGTGGCAGAGAAGATTATTTTTTCAAGCTCTTATCAGACACTGGAACAGCAGAAGTGGATGTGGCTGAGCCCAACATCACATTAGCCAAAAGAGCCACAACAGAGTAAGCTGGAGAGGTAACTGTGTAGTCTTAGGAACAACCAATGGCCACTGAGTCTACAACAATGACAAGGGCTCCTTGGTAAGTAATTTTTTTCCTAGATACTGCAGGACAAAGACTAGCTGGACTGGAGTGAGGATCTATGCTCTGACTGAGGAAGAAGCACCAAAAGTGGTAAGTGAGCTGGTTGGAAGGTAAGTTGTCACTGAAGGTTCACAAGCAGCACGCTTACACTTACAGCACTTTCCCCAGTCCCTTAGGTTATAAAAAATAAAAATAGAAAAGAATTTCCCTGTTAGCACTGTTCAAACACTCGCACACACACTGACAGAATCAAAATGGCAGGTAGTTTGTCATGAAGTGTGCATAAGCATTACACTGACACCCAATTTCAGACTGTTACTCCATAAACTTTTCTGTCCCACACAGTTCAAAGCTTGCACAAGCAGTGCATAATTTCTTTCATAAAATTATGCCCAAATACCATAATAAACACTCTAAGCCAAAAATAGCAGTCTCTGACAGGAACCTTTAGATACTGTAAAACAAAATATCATATTTCTTTAAGGGAAAATACTGCTTTTAGTCAGAAAACAAATAAATTGCTATTTTTCTTAAAATGGAAATGATTTCTGAGTGGAGGAGATCTCTAAGAGGGACCTATCTGCCACAATCAAAGTCCTTAGCCAAGTGTTGCTCTTATGAATCTGCAGAGACATGCTGCTTCTTGAGACACCAAGGAAGTAATAAAGAAGGCCTCACTCTGATTGCTGATTAACATGATCATAAAAACTGATTAGTAGGGTTGTGGATAATGAAAAGGTATTATTGTGGTATTTTACGTCTCTCAAAAGCATATGATAGTGTGCCATATTCAATGCATGATGAAATTTGATACTATTACCCTTATATTAAACTGTATTCATTTGTAGCTTTCTTAAAGACAATTTAATGTAAAAACTGGAATCTAGTCTTCATAATAGGTTAATTTTCACTCAGAGGGTTCTCAAAGGTATGTTTTAGGCCTGACATTTTTCAACATTGTCTTTTTCTTTCTGCCTGCACATAAAAAGTATTTGGACTGTCAAACACACAAATGATTTCAAGTTAGGATCAATTATTCCAAATGAGACTGATTATAATATGTTCATTAACTGTAATTAAATGGCTGTAAAGGAATGAATTTGACATCAGTTTTAGTAAATGCAATTTCATGATCTTTGGAACCTTAAAATCAATGGCATTTCAGTGTCTACATTTTACCCCAAACTAAATTTTAAATCCAATGTTTCGATCATGAGATCAAAAGTTGTAAAGGTATGTGCCAAATTTTCATAAGTTTTCAATCTAGATCTTCTTATTTACTTACAAAATTATTTTGTAACTAATGTTATGGCAATTATTGCATCAAATGTTATGTTAGCTCTTATTCTAAGGGTAATTTAACTCTCCTTGAAGGAGTATAAAGAACATTTACTAGACAATTTTGTGATATTCAGGATCTTAACTATTCAGACTTCAATGTTTGGGCTTATTTTTTGTTCACTATTGCTTTATAAAAGGTAGATTATGCTTAGAGTTCAACTCATTTTGTAAGATCACTATAAGATAGCAGTCTTTGCTGCCATCTTGGCTGGTGTAGAACTGTAAGTTGTTTCAAATTCACTTCTTAAAAAGTTGTTCATTTATGGAGTAAATTCTCAATTCATATATGTAACTATAAACACTTTTATGATGTCACCACATTCCTGGATTGGCCATCTGGTATACTCTGCAAATGTGGAGTCTGTGTTATAACATGGTCTCTGGCCTGAACACAGGTATACACTGAAGTATGGACTGTGAAATGTAGGAGAGGCACTAATATTGTACATCTTAATACAACATTAGACCAGCATAGCAATGGAAATTGTACTGTGCAATCTTAAGCAACCTGGTAATCTTTGAAAAGTAGAATTGTGCTTTCCCTACTTTTTGTTGATTCTTGTTTCGCAGAAAAGTCAGGTGGATGAAACAAGTTTGTCACAAATTTAGCTAAATAAAGCTTACAAATATATAATTTTGCAGGAAGTTAAGCTCTGCTTCACTTTCACATTTTCCAAACGTAAATGTACAACTACTAACTCCCCAATCGCACTTAGAAAAGTCCATACAAATTGAATCACAGCCAGTGACTGCAAACAGAAGCCGCACTGGCAGTGATTTCCTATAGAAAAAAATGGATCAGGGAGTTTTTCACATTGTAAATGAGCACTTCAGATCTATCAGTTAGATTATTTCTATTTTCATATGGAATGACAACAACCACAGAGTAAGATTAACTAACCTCTCTGACTCAGAAATAAAGGGAGTGCCCATAATTCCATGTTTTCCCTGTTTTATATGATTTTGAGGCTGGTAAAATTTTCATACACTTCAGCATGTTTTTTCTGTTCATCTCAATAATACTCCCCCTTTGGATTTTAGGAGTTAGGTCAATTGTCTTAGACCATGCAATTACCACAAAAACTCTGCCGTTCCTTGATAAGAGTACATGTGCATTTGCCATATACTTTTTGTTAAAGATGGCTAGGGTTTCTGTGGTATAATTAAAACCCTTTTTTGTTGTCCAGATTTGGCTATGTACTAATTATTTTAATAAAGTTAGCTGTAGTAGTTCTTATTGTGGTTCTGTATTTCTGGTATCAGGCCTCATAAACTTGGCCATGTGCCAAACATACCCATCATTTTATGTAGCAAAGGTGGAGAGGAAGATTTGAGATAGAATTTACCAACTAACATTGGGTAAGATAGCGATTCAGGTCATAGCCTGCTATAGGTCCCCAACTATGTCCCAAGACTCTCACTGCATGTTCCTAAGCACCCTGAAAGCTATTAGGGTCCAACCCAACACTCTAATACTAGGTGACTTCAACTACCCCTCCATCAACTGGGAAAACTACTCATGCACCAATACACTGGCCCAATGCTTCCGGGAATTCATCATTTCCAATGCCCTGGACTAACTCATTCTTACCCCCACTAGAGGAAGCAACATCCTTGACCTGGTTGTTGCAAACATGGGCAACCATTGCTCTACACCAATAGTCAATTCCTCCCTGGTTAGAGCTGACCACAAACTGATCACCATGGAAATCCACATCTCACCCACACCCCCCACAAATTTAACCGCCATGAAAAACTTCTCCAAAGCTGACTTTGGGCTCCTAAAAACAGAGGTGGCTAACTTCATGGCACCCATGTTAATGGAAAATAGATGCATGACTGCCAAATCATATACCAATGCACTGTACAAACACGTACATAAATCAATGAAACTAGCCATACCCAACAGAACCAAGACACTCTCCTACAATATAAGGAAACCAATCTTGTGGTCTCCTGCCATTAATAAACTCTACAACAGAAGGAAGAATCTATTGCAGAAAAAGGTGAAGTCCCAAGACTGGAAATACTTCCTTATTAGCCTCAATAAAAAGTTGAGAACTCGCATCAAAACTTCTAAAGCCAGCTATAAAGGCAGAATTGTGGCAGATACTAAAAACAACCACAAAACCTTCTATAGTTATATTAAGAATCTCCATGGCAAAAGCCAGGTTTGCTCTGAGTTACTGCACAAGGGTACCTCCTATACTGAGCCAACAGATATTGCCAAAATACTGGCTGACAGATTCAGTGCCAACTTTACCCCCCCCCCCCCAAAGGACCAATCACAATTCCGGAGGAATGCCAGACACCCAGCATTACTGCAGCACAGGTTAAAGCTGCATTGTCCAAGGCCAAGAATACAGCTTCTATGGAACCCAACAATATCCCTGAATGTGTTCTACATGAACTACAAAGTGAACTGGCACCACATCTGTGTGCCCTGTTCAATCACAGCCTCACCTCAGGCTTTGTCCCTACAGAATGCTGCACTGCTACAGTCATCCCTCTCCATAAAGGGGGAGTGACTACAGACCCTGGGGATTATCACCCCATTAGCCTAACGAGTCTGATATGTAAGGCTATGGAGCACATCATCACGGACCTAATTAACAAGGGTATAGAGAACCTCCAAACTATAGATCTCACGCAGTTTGGTTTTGTGAAAGGTAGATCATGCCTGCTCAACCTGGTTGACTTCTTTGAGTCAGTCACCACAGCTGTGGATGAAAGCAAGGCAGTTCATGCAGCCTACCTTGATCTGGCCAAGGCCTTTGATACCATTCCCCATTCAGGAATTATTCATAAACTCACCAAACTAGGCATCAACCCTTATATCACTAGGTGGGTTGCAAATTGGCTGACAGATAGAACCCACAGTGCGAAAGTAGCGGACTTCAAGTTAGACTGCCAATCAATCACAAGTGGAGTCCCATAGGGATCGGTTCTGGGTCCTCTCCGGTTTGGCATCTACTTCTCAGAAGTCCAGGCTAACACAGAGGTACACTGGCTGACCAAGTTCACAGATGACTGCAAGCTGGGAGTAATTATTAACTCCCAAAGTAATGTAGACATCCTACAGAAAGGCCTCACTGAGACCAATGACTGGTGTTGAAACCATGGCCTTAAGCTTAATGCCAAAAAATGCGTTGTCATCCTCTCCAGGAAAAATTCAGTTCCCACTAAGTGTCACATCGATGGGAGCCCACTGAACACTGAAGGCGTTATAAGAGATCTGGGGACACAGGTTAACAGCAACCTCTCCTTCAACCACCACATTGCCACTGTGGTCAGAAAGTCCTTCTATGTGGCACATCTCATTATCAAGGGCTTTGCATCCAGGAAGAAAATGGTCATCATCTCTCTCTGCTCTTCCCTCATTAGGCCATTCATCGAGTATAATGCCCCATTAGGCATGTACCTCACTAGACACATACAACAGCTGGAAAGGCCACAAAAGTACCTCATGAAGAGGATCCTAGGCCTTAAACATGTCCTACATGGACAGACTCAAAAAAACTCCAGCTATTCTCTGTCTCATATCGTCTACTAAGAGGCGATCTCTGCTTGACTTACAAAGCCAAGTCTGACCCAGCTCTTTTAGAAATGATATATCTAAAGTAATCCCAATCCTTCCACAACACACACTCCAGAGACCTCAACTTTATTACCATAATCAATAGAACATGCTGGAGGGACAGGTTAATAACCCAAAGACTGCCCATGCTCTGAAATAGACTTCCCATACATGTCAAGCAGAGCATCTGACTGGCCCTCTTCAAGAGAAACTTGAGGAGTGGATGAGAAATAGAAAGTTCACCCTGGGGATCACTCCAGTGGCTCTACTTGATAGAGGCACTGGCAACTAACATCAGGCGGCACAATGCCAGGGCACATCTATTGGCGAGGCTTGTAAAGGCTCCAGGACCATTAGCCTAGTACACACCTATGAACCTATGAACCAACATATGACATTAAGACCAAGATTATTAACAATGCACATTGTAAACACAACATTATCTGCACTAACTTCAAAACAGTTTTATTTTTTATCAGTGATAAAGTTTCAGAGGATAGGAAAGGTGGACCTTGGGAAATGACGTTAGAATATAGAGACCTTATGTAACAGTTGCAGTTAAATCCAACTGTAAAACATGGGTTGATTGAACATGCTTCTGTTTCAAACACAGTTACTTTAAAGTCCACTAAGCTATAGAGTCCACTCATTATTTATAATGTTAACAGGATTTAAAAATAGTTTTAAATCAAAAAAGGTACTTATTTTTCACAGTGCATTTACCGTAATTAAGATTTCATATTTAGTACTCATTATTCATACCAAAGATTTAAAAATTAAGAATTTCATAGTTTTATGTTTTAATATTTATGTATGAATTGATATAAGTATCAACTGTACAACTTATAAATAATGTTTCTAATAGATGTTAGTTAATTTAAGTATCTACTATACAACTTATAAATAATGTTTCTAATGGATGGTAGTTTAAATTTGAAGACAGAAGCATAAAATCAGTGTCTAGGCTGCAAATATTTCAGAACTTTCTAGCTTCAGAAACAGGGATACTAGAGCCCTGACAGGTAGGTATGTGCTAGGAGAAAAAAGAAAAAGAAAAAAAATCCACATTCTGCCACAAAACACAACCAAAAAAAAGGAGGGTGGAGGGTGGAGGAAGGGTGTTGCTACTGCAATTGCAATCTATTTCAACATTTCCTGTTAAGTTTACTGACACAACTGTACTATATTCAATATAAGACCATAGTTGCAGTAGCCTAAGCTATATTGGACAAATACCAGAGCTTAGAAAGGAAGGGAGAGGGGAGAAGGATCAGAGTCCAGGAACCCCCAAAGAATAGTCCTAGCAAAGCCTGCCCTGGACTTAGAGAAAGAATTCAGTTTGCAGTGCTTGGTAAAGGTATGCACAGATGACCAAGTTGTTGCCTTAAGTATATTTCTAGAGTCCACCCCTTTCCAAAAAGCCACAAAACTAACCAAAGTCCTGGTGGAGTGGGCCCTGGCTTTGCCTGGAAGTGTCTTGTCATGCTGAGAATAACAACAAGCCATAGCGTGAAACGACCATTTAGAAATTGTCTGCTTTAACATTGCTTGCCCCTTTTTTCTCTCCTTTTTAGGTAATAAACAGTTGATCAGAAATCTTGAATTTTTTCATCCTGTCATTATGGTTTCTGAGTTAATTGAAGACACCCAGTGCACAAAATTCTTTCCCCCTTATTTTTAGGTTCTGGAATGAATACAATGAGATGAGGATCTTGTTTCAATGTAAACCCTGACACAACCTTGGGCATAAATGAAGGATTTGTTCTAAAAGTTACCCAATTTTTGTGAAAACTGAGATAGGGATGACTCACCATAAGAGCATGTAACTCGACTCTCTTCCTGCAGAACTCATAGCAACAAGTAGCATTGTTTTCCAAAATAAGACATTCAAATCAGTTTCATGAATAGGTTCAAAAGGAAGCAGTGTAAGCTTTTCCAGTACAAAATTAAAATTCCAAGGAGTCACTTGCCTTCTAGGTGGACTGATATATAAAACACTTTTCAAAAACTGTTTCACTTGAGATGGAGTAAAAAGGGAGTTATAAGGACAGACAAGCAGAGATGGCTTAAAGACAGGTATTGACAGAAGAACAAGAAAGGCCACAGAATGATAATAACTCAAAACAAATATTCTAGAACCAGAGGCATCTGAGCCTTAAAAGGATACTGATTCTTAGTTTGGCACCAACTAGAAAATCTAACTCACTTACCCAGATATGATTTTCTAGTAGTGTTTTTAGCCTCTTTTACTATCTGCTGCATGTTCTCAGAAAAAAAATTGCCTAAAAGTATTACAACTCAATCATCCTGGCAGGCAGTTGAATAATTTCCAGGTTGGGGTGTATCAAACAACCCCTGTCTTCTGTAAGTCCATCCTGTGAGGAAGCATATGATAAATGCCCTTGGCCATTTTCAAAAAAAGGGAGAACCACTACTGCCTGGATCAAAATGGAGTTACAAGAATTATATTTGGGGAGTCCTTCTAGATCTTTAAAATAGCCCTTCCTATCAGTGGAAAGGATGGAAAGGTGGAAAGGAACATTTCTGTTCAAAGAGAAAGCATCTGTCTTCCAGGCCTATTTGCAAAGAATGCTAGAACAGAATATGTTACTATGCACCTACTAGAACCATAAGAACTAGCACCAAAACCGCTCCATGGCTCACCAAAGAGACTAAACAAACAATTTGATTAAGAAATAAGATCTGGTCTAAATGGAGAATCACTAAATATCTAACTGACCACCAGAACTATAAACAGTTAAGAAATGCCACTAAAAGATCAATAGTCCTTGACAAAAAGAGCTATTACTTTAAACTTCAGCATAAACATCAACAAAAACCTCAAACTTTTCTGGTCAGCTATAAATAAACTCTTACACACAGGACACACCAAGACTCCAAACCCCGCAGGTCTCTCTTTAAACTCTTCAAATGAGATTGCTAATGCCCTCAATACCTGCTTTACTGAAACTGTACAATCTCTTGCTAACTCTTTACCTCCTGCTAACTCTAATCTCCCATCCACCCTGACTAGCATACCACCCCCCTTTCATCTAAAGCCAGTTCCTACATCTCTCATCTTTACCTTACTTACTAAACTTAAACCATGTACCCCCTCAGCTGATCTCCTGCCAGCTGAATATCTGCAGATTGCTGCAAAAGTACTATCCTACCCTATTTCCATGCTTATCAACATAACTATTACCGAAGGCCTTATCCCATCTCTCTGGAAAATCTCTCACATTATCCCACTTCATAAAGGTGGTAACTCCATCGAGCTTTCAAACTATTGCCCCATTGCCCTACTCTCTCCTCTAGCCAAACTAATGGAAAAATGTATCTACCAACAGCTACTTGATCACCTTCTCTTAAATAACCTTCTATCAGATTGTCAGCATAGCTTTAGGCCTTTTCATAGCACCAATACTGCACTCTTATCCTTCTCTGACTGCATTAACAAACATCGTAACAATAATAAGCTTTCTGCTGCACTTTTTATTGACCTTTCTAAAGCCTTTGATATGGTTAACCATCAAATACTTCTAAACATACTAAATACTCTCTCATTCATCTCACAAACACTACAATGGTTCAAGTCCTATCTAGAACATAGACAGCAAGCTGTCATCTGGGACAATAACCTTTTCTCTCATCTTCCTATTACTTTGGGGGTCCCACAAGGCTCTATCCTAGGACCTCTCCTCTTCTCTATATTCATTAATGATTTACATCTAAATATTCTTCAAGCCACCTGCATTCAATATGCAGATGATTCTACTCTAGTATGTACTGCCTCCTCTGCTCATGAACTCCAAACCATTACTCAAACTGTATTTAGCTCAGTTGAGAATTGGTTCCTACAACATTGCCTCCTACTATATGCCAAAAAAACTAAGCTACCGCTTTTTACCCCAGCACTTAAGTCTTCCCCTATTCACCTCACTGTCAAGACCAGTAATGGCACAATCATTGCACCAGACCCAACTACCAAACTATTAGGCATAACAGTTGATCAACATCTTAACTTTGATTAACATATTAACATGACTATCAAAACTGTAAACAGAAAACTTGGCTCTCGCTATCATATAAAATCTTTTCTTACCCCTGAAGCCAGAACCACCATTGCCCATACCCACTTTATCTCTACCCTCCTCTATGCCTCCCCCATTTATACCAATCTCTCCAAAAGTAACCTTAATAAACTGGCAACCTCCTATAACAACATTACCAGATTTGCCACTGGCTCCCCATTTAAAACTCACCACTGTCTAAATCTTAAACAGCTTGGTTGGCTAGAACTTCAAAACCAGATACTTTTTCAACAACTTATCACCCATAAAATATTACATCAGCCCACCAACACTCCTATTCTCAGTAGCCTAATCTCTCCCTATAGTAATCTCACTACCCTTCGCTCAGCAAATAAATTACAAGTAACCATCCAGAAATCCTTTAACAAAGCAGGAGACTCCCTCTTCTCTAATTCAGTAGGGAGAATCTGGAACAGGCTTCCCAGCAATCTACAATTACTTTCATCATTACCACTCTTCAAGAATCGAATAAAACTACTCCTTAAAACCCAGTGGCTTTGCCCATGCACTAACCCAGATTAAAACTAAATGTAGTATTACTGCTTTCACCCTCATTCAATAACCAAACCTAATTACTAATGTTGCTTTTTGGCTTTAATCTTCTCCAGTCTTCTAGTGCCTGTAAACTACCCTGTATTACATAAAATAAGAATATTCCCCGTATTCCAAGCACCTGCATTTCAGCCTTATATGTAGTTCTTTTTGTTTTTCTAGTGGGTATAATCCTTAACATACCCAATAACCACCTTAATCCATCTTACCTTTCCTACTTTTCTCTAAGACAAATGTCTATCCCTTTACCTAATCATCTGCTTACATTGGGAAAAAAAAAACACTTTCTGAAATTCAATCAGTTAAGATAATATATATGAATGTTTTAATTGATGTTTTTTTTTTTTTGTCTTCTGTCTTTATTGTCTATTTCATTTTTTCATTTATTCTTTGTAATATTGCTACTTAGCATAGTTTGGAACTTATTTCCCCGGGCCTCCACTGAAAATGGATATGTATCCAGTTGGATTAGCCCAGTCAACAAATGTAAAATAAAAAAATAAAATAAATAAAAAATAAATGTTTAATTGTCTGTTGTGAATGAAGGTGAATAGATTTATTTGAGGAGTACCCCACAGCTGGATCAATTCATGGACAACCTGTGGGTCCAATTTCCATTTCTGAGGGTCTGTCAAAGTCCAGCTAGGTTTTAATTTGCAATAATGTTTTCCAGTGATGGAATGTAAACAAGTACCTTTTCATTACTTATACCTCCTTACCGTTATCAAATTGTCTTCACTGACTTTCTCTCTAAATATACTATAAGCCTGTTTTTCCCTCACTTCATATTGCAATTCTGATTTCTGTTAGACTAATTTACCTTTAATTTCTCTACAAACTGTTTAAAATTTCTCTAAATATTAAATGATTGTCATATATCTTATATAGACTCTTTACCACTGTTTTTACAATATGACTAATTTGTTTTAACTATTTAAACTGTAGATGTTTTGTTTTATTTTTGAAGATCCTAAAATTATTGTTCTTAAAATGTTTTGTAAGAATTTATAACGTTTCTCCCCGGGCCTTCACTGAAAATGGACTTCTACCCAGTCAGACTTTCCCAGTAATCAAATGTAAATACATAATTGTAGGTAGGCTGGAGGGTCAATCTGTGTTGATTTGCTGTATACCAGGTTATTGTGGCAAGTCCGCAAAGGGGCTAAACTCTAATACCACCATGTTTGTTTATGTACCACATTACTGTGGTGTTGTCTGTCATTACTTACAGAGTTCCTAAGTTCCAAAGATGATCTTAGCCCTTCAGAGCACTTATTATAGTCATCATCTCCTTGACATTTATGTGGTTTTGTCTGTTAGGCTTGTCCCACTGACCCTTAACTTTCACCTCCCCCTTTGAAAACAGCTTTTCAGGAAAAGTCTGAGGCATCTGTTATTACAGTCTGAGATGGAGAAGGAAGAGAATCAGTGTTTGAATACATTCATTGGAAGGGCTTTTCCTCATCAGGAAAAGTAGAACTTTACAAGGAGAAGTTCCTGATCTTTTCCAAACAGCCCCTGACACCTGCCAGGTCAGGAACTTTCCTGTGTAAAGTTCTACTTTTCTTGGAACCCTAGACTGAGGAGGAGTTCCCTGACCCAAGTCAGAGAATCTTGACATTTAGAAAAAAGAGTATGCAAATATAAATATGCCTTGCAATCTGCAATGAAGTTACAGGAGTGAGATACTTTGCAAATATCCTTGCTTGAATATATATACCAAAGGGTAAGACAGAGAACTTAAAATGTAAACCAGATACAAAATTTATTAAAAAATGAAATCTTTGAAAACTGGCATATGATGATAAGCATTGTTTAAGTCTAATGTTGCCAAAAAAATGGAGATGAGATATAATACATAACAGAGTGAAGGAACAGCATCTTGAACTTTAGGACCGTGGCACAGACGTTGAGAAAAGAAAGGTCTAGATTTTATCTCTAAGTTCCTTCTTTCTTTGGCACCAAAAAAATTCTTGAATAGCCTTCTTCCCCTGTCTGATCTGGAGATACTGGTCCTATAACTTCTAGTGACAATATTTGTTCCAGAACTGGAAGAAACAGGGACATTTGGTTTGCAGAATGAGGTGGAATTAACTAAAAAGGGGGAAAGGACTCCCACTGCTATACGTTTCCTTGCTGAATAATTTTTCATAGCTCATTTGTCTGAGATTTTCTAATTCCACTGAAGATAATGCAAACCTCTGGGATATATTTAAGGGATTCCCAGAGTAGGAACTGGGGATGTTGAAGAGGGAAATAGTCATTCTGACTTTTTGGACTGTCCTTGGCTCTTGGAGGTTCCCCTTCTTTTTTGAGCTTCCTTGCTATTACTTTTTAAAGTTCTGTTTGCTTGTACCTTGCTGAGACTGTTTGTTTAGTTTCCTGAAAAAGGTTCCTGAATTGGAAAGTTAGCTCTTAGTAAACTTAGAAAAATGAGGGTTGAAAAATCTGAGTAACCCCTTAAATTAACTTTCATCAAATCTTTTAATGGCTTTGGCAGCAGATGGGCAAAATAATACTTCCTTATCAAGGGGACAATTTAAAATCTCATTTTTGAAACCTTCTGGTTAATATTGTAAAAGTAAGCAAACCTTCTCATGAGTGATCAAATAGCAGCTACTCTGGACACAGCATTGGCAGAATCATAAAAACACTTCAAACAGTGTCACGTTACCTGAAAAGTAGAAACTATTAAAGAATATAGATATGCATTAACCTCTGAAGAAGGGAGGTTAACAGTTAGCTTCTTCGTGTTCTCAAAGGAAGACAGTAAACATTTTAATATATGAACCTGGCAGTTCAGAATACTAAAGTTAAAGTAGCAGAAGAATAAGCTTTCTTCCCAAATCAGTCACCAGTTTTCCCATCCTTGTCAGAAGAAATAGGGATAACATTCACAATATGTTTGGCAGGAAATGCTTTTGTTAAAGTGTTAACTGCAGGATCTGATTTGGGATTAGAACATTTGTTTTTTGTGAATTTTGAGGGACTTTATATAACCTAAACAGACTTTTTAAAGACAGGAAGTTGATTATCAGATATACTGCAGGCAATCAAGAAAATGTCCTTTAATGTTGGTAAAACAGTAGGAACAGCTGCAGGCTGAGGGAAATATAGCCATAATAAATCATAAAATTTTTGCAGGGATACTGGAATTTCATTCTGCTCTCAATTAAATAATTCTTTCATTTTGGTTTTAGCTTCCAAAAAAGATAACTTTTCTGGAGGAGAAATCTGAAGAAACATTCACTTCAGAATCAGAATCCTCAACATAAGAAAAATTCACTAGTCAAGTCCCTGTCCTTCTGACAGGGAATTAGGGTCAGAAAGAGGGGGATCTTATTTCTTTTTGTACTCAGTGACAAAACAGGGCTTTCAAGTTAAAAGGTTTGAAATAAGTCCTTAGCAAAATCCAACAAGTTTTCTCTGTCGATAGTGAGAGGAAAGAGGAGAAGCTATGTGCTTAACTCCTTGCTTTCTTTTTCACCTCAGAAAAGACTGACTCGTGGCAGGGGCACTAGTCCAAGAATCAGGCACCTTAATCTAGTTATGCAGTAAAACATCATCCGTTCCCTCCTCCTACACTGATGAGAGAGATTTTCCCTGGACTGCAGAGGACATCCCAACAGCTGCAGAGGACATGCATAGCTCTGAGTCTTTAGAGGCTTTATGAAGCGCTATACCAGTGGGATTGAGTAACAACAATGAGTGGTCTGAGATACCTGATTTGGCCACAGCACAGACACTGATCAGTGGCGGAGGCAGTGATGGAGCCAGTCTGACTATCAAAGACTCCTAAGAAACTTTCTATTTCTTCTTCTTGTAGATGGGGAGGAAAGAACCAAACAGCTGGGCAAATGCTCCAGGGTTAACTGGAAAATGGATTAACAAGCAAGTAGCAGAGCCTGGAAGAGATGGTAAATCTTTTGAATGAATATTTACAGTTTTCAAGTAAAAAAAAAAAACAAACAACACCCAAAATCAATATTTCTACTCCTATAGTTAATTTTCTATAGCAAAGAGTACATTTTAAATCACTGAAGTGATTTTTTTACACATTTTTATCCAAGTATCTTTGAGGGAAAAAACACCTTTTTAAGCAAAATATCAAGTGACAGTCCATAAAAGACACATTTTTTTCTTCAAAATAATGATGAAATGGAAGGTTTTCACCAGAAGCGCACTTATCTGTCCAGCCTCGATGAAACGCTAGCCCAATGTTGACCCCATAAAACCCACAGGGAAAAAGCACTTCACCACCTGGAATGTTCTGAAGGTTTGGTGCCCTAACCATTGAAATTATGCAGACTCCTCAAGCCCCACAGCGGTGAGGGTGTGGAAGGAGTCTTGAAGCTTTTAACACTTGCCAGTGGTCATATCCTGGGCCGGATATAACCCATACAGCTTAGGCTACAGCAACAATGATCTAATGATGAACATCAGGTCAGCTACTTGCTGTTAGGTGAGGTTCCTATGTTCCTATGTCTCTAGCATTGGGTGGAGGAATTGCAGTTCAGCTCTTTGCTTATTATTTTCTTATGAAGCATATTAACTCCTTATTTTATTAACAGCACAGAACAAAAACAAACATCTGTTGCATTCCTGTTATTCTTTCTGAATTATAAACTAACACAGTGTATTATTCTCAGTTGTGAGTTTGCTTTAGTTGTTGGTTTTCTTATTAGCTGTTTTGCTGCTGCCATGTTTTTGATTACAAGAACTAATGCAGCAAACACATTAAATATTTCACAGTTGCCAGTTTCATGTGTTATCAATGTAGTTCTGTACTACACTGGGTCTATAGCAGTCAACAATTCACTAACAGTTAATGGTAGCTAACTTAAAAACATTTAACATAATACATGTCCTGACTCAGATGTTCTCCATTAACCAAACTTGGCAATGTAACTCAATACAATTTCTTTTTTCCTTATCTGAATTATCAGACATGCACACACCTGTAAAGAACGTGAAAGATTTAAAACAAAAATCTGAACACTATGCATGGTCCTCCCTTCTCCAACAACATTCTTCTGTTTCATATATCTCCATCCATTGTCATTATATTTGTGGCTCCTTCAAATGCCTTTTATGTAACCCACTGCCCTAGTGCACCACTGTGGACATGCTGAATATAGACAAAGTACTTTACTTCTGTTATCTAGCACCTTCTCTCTGATATCAAACTACTGAGAAAAACAAGTTTAAAGCTTACTTAACATGTGGAATACAGTTTTCTGAAATTATCTTTAGTATTTTGTATGTTTGTTTAATATAATAAACAATAGTGCAAGTGTTATTCAAACACATAACACTTCTCTGAATGCCCATTGAAGTGCATTTCGTAATGTTATTTTTCTTGAACTGTTTCATTGCTCCCCTGTACTGTACTTACCTTTGGAGCATTCTGATGTGCTGCTCCCATGAGAAATATGGTATTTAACTACTTTATCTGATTACCCAGCACTTTTCTCAATATGTCTAAATTGATAGTCATACAGTCAGGGCTGGGAAGTATGTGGCCTGGCCTTTAGCTTAAGCCTGCCTGCCACAAGGCAAATGCAGCCTCTATTTTCACTGACCCGACTCTATTCTAACAACAACAAATCATTACTCTTTAGTCTTTTTTTGCATTCTGTTAGTTTCTTACATTCTTGCTGTGAATTTGTCTTTCATCAGGATTCACAGCTACTGTACTTCCCTAACTTTAAAAATCTCTGTCTCATTCTGATTATCCCATCAGTGTTTTAACTCATCCAGAACTCTAGCCCATCTTTTCTTGACTTCTTAACACCATTGTAAACATGTCCCACCTGTTGCAGTCCCCTTTTTGTATACTGTTCTGTCACTCCCACCCCAGTGTACTTACTTTTAGCTGTAGCATAGTCGTATCTATACATTTCCTTCCGAAACCAGAGCAGTAACTAAGGTGAGGTGAAGGGGGTTGCTGCCCTGAGCAGAAAATGTTATGGGACACAATCTTCAATTGCCAATCAGTCTTCAGTACATTATCAGCAGTCAGAAAGGAATACGGATGCTTCTGTGGTCAGAAGTAAAGAGCTTTAGTGTTCCCTGTTTGGATAAACTGTAGCAGCTGTTTGTTACAAATGTAGTAAACAGTTTGCTACAGTTTAAAAGGAAAGATATATTTGTTTTATTTTGCTCTTCAAGTGTTGCGAGATCAGGGACTGGAACTTTCTTTTTATTTTTATTTATTTATTTTTTCCTCATCTTAAAGTTGAGGGTGGCACCAGATCAGGGGGATGCCCTTGGGCATCAGAATAGTTAGCTGCAATTCTGTTTCAAACTACCCACACTGGCAGTCCCTGTGAAAATTCATTACCAACATACCTTGGTGCAAATGTGTATTGTTTTAGAGTACAACTTATGAAGAATACCTATATAAATTATGTAAAAGAGAGTGAAAGACAATATAACTGCCATTTTGTGACCAGAAAGGTTGTTGAGTCACTGTCAACTGGCTGCTCTAGAAATTCTGTTGCACATCAGGACAGATGTCTGACATAAACTTAGCATTGTCATAGTTTAAAAACCTACCAGCTACTTTTAGTCACTGCACTTCACTGTATTATTAGGGTTATATTTTAGGCACATCAATATACAGTTGTAATTTTTATCCAGAGGTGATCTTATTTGTTCTACACTTCCCTTGTGGAACAGAAGTGATAATGTGCAATTGCCACCTTGGTAAACAGTGACAGTCTCACTATTAAAGTCATCAGTGAATTTTAGGCTGATTTATTTATCATAGTTGTGCACTGTTTTGAGCCTTCCCCAAATTTCTGCATGTGTGCTCTAAGCATGAATTTGCATTGTGCAGAAATGATGTGCACAGTTTTCACCCAGGTACTCTTCTCCACCATTTTCAGGCAATGTTTCCACAATACTCCTGAATACAGCTGTTGCTAGACTATGCAACAGTAAACATCTAAATCTATTACTACCCCTATTTAGTAAGCCTGAAGTCCCTAACCCTTACTAACCAGAAAATTTTCACTGGAAATTTAGCAACTTGTCTTCCAGTTCCAGCTTCTATTTTTGGGCCAGAATTTTCTTCCTGCTTAGGGCATATGCCAATCAATTTTGTCAGCCTGGCATATGTGTTGTTGATGCATGCAGGTTGAACTATAAAATGGTCAACCAGAATCTGAGTATCTCTTTGCCTAGATGAAAAAAAATCTGGTACAATTTTTATATTTTCTATATTAATTAATTAAATAAGGATCCCTTAAAGCTGTGGGAAATTAGTACATTTAATAAAGCATATACATACAATGAAACTATTAAAAGCAATAGTACACATAAGCAGATACTAAGAGTGTTCTAGCCTGACTTATGGCACTTTCTCAGAGCAAACCAGCATAGCCCAAAATTAACATTTATAAAGCTTTAAAATGGTAAAATCGTAATGGGTGACTCAGTAACAATTAATTCTTTCAAGGCCTATTCTTTAGAATAGTTTTTATTCTACTGCTATCACTGAGGCCTGGACAATTGTCAGCATCTTGCAACATTTGAGCATGATATTCCTTAACTTCCAACTTGCTATTAATATCTTAATGTCTTCTACATGGTTCTAACTCGTCTATCACCTGAAATAAAAGTGTCTGTAGTGTTAATGTTTCAAAGAGTGCTTGTTTAATCATGTTATATATTATAGCAATAACCCACGCCTGGGTGTGGGTAATGCTGGATTTACCCACGGTTGGCATGGTTTGGTCACGAGGGTGAAGCCCGAGTGGCCAAACAAAGCCAACCGTGGGTAAATCCAGCATTACCCACACCCAGAAGTGGGTTATTGCTATTATACAATGACATTATTTAAGAAAAAAATAATTACTTTTCTTAAATAATGGCATTGTATAATGCCTCCTTGCTGCCCTTCTGCAGCTGTCTGGTATTCTGCGGCAGTTCTGATGTACTGCGCATGCGTATGCCTATGCAGTACATCAGAGCTGTGAGCAAAAGCAACGGAGAAAGCAAGATCTCCATTGCTTTTTACTGTTTCGCTATGTTAAATGGGTTTAACATAGCGAGACAGCTTTAAAAAAAGCTTACTTTAAAGCTGTCTTGCTATGTTAAACCCATTTAACATAGCGAGACAGTTTTGAAAAAAGCAACGGAGAAAGCAAGATCTCCATTGCTTTTTACAAACTGTTTCGCTATGTTAAATGGGTTTAACATAGCGAGACAGCTTTAAAATAAGCAACGGAGATCTCCGTTGCTTTTTTTAAACCTGCCTCACAATGTTAAACTCCTTTAACATAGCGAGGCAATGTTTTAAAAAAGACTTATACTAATGGAAAAAGTCCGGGCGACCGGACCTTTTTCCATTAGTATAAGTCGATTTACAACGTGCACGCTGACCAATCAGCATGCATGTTTTGGAATATTAATGGGGGGTCATGTCATAATACACATTTATTAACAGTATGCATATATTTAAAGGATTCATATGAGTTTCGAGACAATTTACTATTGCAACCATTTAATGCCTTGTCATTACCCACCCACAGGCTTTACCCTATTTCCCAAAGATGGTTAGGCCAGTTAGTCCCAGGGTAAATTTGAAGATACCCATTCAGTCATCTAGGTTCTCTCTGAAGATGGCAGATGTACTGCATAATGAATCTCTCTCTCTCTCTCTCTACAACAAAGCTGTAGTTAGTTTTTGTGGCACCCGGTGCAGCTTCCTAATAGTGCATTCTACAATTCCCAATTCCTTAAGCAAAGGAAATAAAGTTTTTCTCCTCAGAGGAGTATACAAAAATGTGTTCTGATTACTAGTTCAGAACAGAAAAGTGGAGCTTCTTTCAGAATAATTGTAGCAAACCTATCACTGTAAATGAGGTTTGGGACAAACTAATTTGTCCAGGACCCTATTTTGCGACAGAGTGTGTGTGTGTGTGGGGGGGGGGGGTGGTATTTTAGGTGGAAAGGGGGAAGGGGGAGTTTCGGTATGGTTAACTCAGGTAACAGGGATTAGGCTTTGGGACAATAAAGGATTAAGTGGTTTGAGAGGTTTAGGGGAAGTGAGGTAGGTTAGGGATGGACTTAGCTTAGCTGATATATTTGGGAACAGAGGAAGTGGTGTCACATCAGGTGGCCACGGTGGTGCAGTGGTTAGCATTGCTGCCTCCAAGCAAGAGGTTCTCCGGTTTGATCCTCAGATGGGGTGCCTTCTATGTGGAGTCTGCATGTCCTCCCTGTGGTCGCGTTGGTTTCCTTCGGATGCTCCAGTTTCCTCCCAAAGACATGCTGCAGGTGGATTGGACACTCTAAAATTGGCCCTAGGTGAGAGTGTGTGCCTTCTGTGGAAGGTTGGGTATCAGTTCCATTGATTGTCTGTATCTTTGTTGTTGAGAAGATCATTGATTGGTCATTGGTGGTGGTAGTGGTGTTCCTGCTTGCTTCCCTGTCATTCCTTGATGGCCTTGTGGCTTTTGTTTGCCTCATGAGAGTGGAGGTTATGGTTGTTGTGGCAATCCGGGTGCCCTCGATGAGTCCATTGTAGTTGCTGGTCTACTGTTTCTTTTTCACAGCTTAAAGAATGGCTGATCGCGTGTCTGGATTCACGCATGCGCAGTGAGGTCTGCAGCCATTGGCATGGTGTGATGGGAGAGCTCGTAAGTTTACTAGTGAGCTCTGGGAGAGAACATCTCGGTCAGAACTGTGTAGTGGATAGGCTTAGGTTCCTTGTTTAATTAAGCTGTTCCAGGATTTGGGAACGGATAAAAATAAATATATATATATATATATATATATATATATATATATATATATATATATATATATATATATATATATGGGTCTATGTTCTTTACTCGAAAGTACAGTTCATCGAAACTTACTTCCACAATCGGACTTCCTCGAAAGTGCATTTTGTCAAAAATGCACTTTCGCGGACAAATAAAAAAACCTAAACATAAAAAAAAAAAAACCCACATTAAACACTGATATGCATGGATGGCAATCCCCCCTGCACCCCCCACACCCCCCTACTTTAATATTCTCACTCCGGGATCACACTACAGTTGGGAAAGGGAATATTCCCTTATCCCCACTGTAATACAATCTCAACAAAAGTTTCCTTAGTTGTACATCAACAGTATACGCTGATGTACAACTAACGGTACATGCTAATGGCATGTTTTTTTGTTTTGTTTTCTTTAGCGAAAGTGCATTTTTGACAAAATGCACTTTTGCTAAAGTAATTTAGACAAAGTACGATTCAATGAACCATACTGTCAATAAAACAACAAGGACCCATATATATATCTATATATATATATATATATATATATGTGTATATATATATATATATATATATATATATATATATATATATATCTATATCTATATATATCTATATCTATATATATCTATATATATATATATATATATATATATATATATATATATATATATAAAATAAAATATGAATAAAAACAGAAAATTCAATGTCAGAATGTCTGTTTTGTCCTGGCTGATCATGGGACAGAAAGGGGATGGTTAGATCCCCTATTATATAAAAAAAAAAGGAAATAAAATAATTTATAATGTGAGGATAACGTGGGAGTGGCGAAAGGCTCCATGGGGAATGAAAGTACTGCTCAGAAACTGCGGACAGCTCAGATGGTGTAGCGGTATGTTGCTGTGATTATAGTGCACAGAGTCCTGGGTTTGAGACTTGGCAGGGGTGATTATTAAAACCATTGTAATTGAAACTGGTACAGTGGTTCAACCTGCAACTTGTGGGTTTGTTGGTGGGTGGCTTTGACTGTAGTGTACTAGGTTGATTCAGGGAGCATATGATTATAGGGCTAAGCCATAATGCAGGGTAAGGCTTACAGTTTTGTTGCTGCTGTGGGTTAGGAAGAAAAGAATGGTGTACATGATGGTTGCTGTTGGTTACTAATATGTGTAGGTTTTTTTTTCCTCTCTGCAGATGGTTAACATACAGGGACTGCAGCAGCATTGGGAGGCTATAGTGGCTCAAGCTGAAGAACTCTTTCAAGAGGTGTCGACAACAGAGGTGGTTGCAGAGCAGGAACCTAGGCAGAAAAGGCAGCACAGATTGGGTGGGGTAAGAGCAACTTCAATTATTCATGGACGCAACAGGGTGCATTGGCACAGGGCTTATTTTGGGGGACAGTGGTTTGCAGTTAGATGGTCTCTGCATTGGAAAGAAGAATTGAAAAGAGATTTTGCATTTTTAGAGTTGATGCCAATTTGGGCAGCTTTGGTAGTTTGGAATTATCGCTTACGGGAGAAGTGGATTATTTTACATTTAGACAACATGGCAGTGGTGCGGGTTTTTCAGAAGAAGATAGCTAGCTCAGAATTGTTATTGTTGATTCTACGTAAGTTGGTTTTACAGAGTTTGTTAATAAATCTTTCATTTACAGGGGTGCGTGTGCCTGGGGTGAGGAATGACATTGCTGATAGCTTGTCCCGATTTCATTTTTCCATTTTTCAGCTGTTGACTCCAGGGGCAGAGGAAGAGCTGGTACTCTTGCCAGAGTGGGTGTGGAACCTTGGGTCGAGGTAACTAGGAGGTTGATGCATCATTCTTGGGCTTTGTCTACAAGGAAGGCTTATGGTAGGGCACTTTGTGAATTTGATCAGTTTGTTTTACAATTGCCAGAAGATGAAGGGGTGTGGTCTGAGGAATTACTGCTTTATTACTTAGCTCGGGCTTGGGGTTTAGGTAAAACCTTACAAGCAGTTAGGGTGGAATTGGCTGCAATTAGCATATTTGCGCGGGTATCTGGGTTACATGACTTTATGAAGTCATGGACAGTAAGGCGTATGTTGAAAGTATGGGGGAAAGTGGCTGGGGAACACAGTGATATGAGACGACCACTGATGAGGGTGTTGTTGAAAATTTTGTTGAAAGGTTTAGCATTATTGGAAGGTAACTCTTCAGATTATGCTATGTGGGTTACGTTGTGCGTATGGTTATATTTTGGTGCGTTTTGAGTGGCTGAATTATTGGGATCATTACTATGGAGGGATGTAATGATAGGTTCCGGGGAGGTTATTATTGGGTTGCAGAAGACTAAGACAGATTAATTGGGTAAAGGTTCAGTGGTCGTTTTCAATGCAGATAGGAATGTTGGGCTGTGCCCAGTAAGATGGGCCATGGATTTAAGATGGATTCAGGTAGGGGGTCCATATGACTTGGTTTTCCATTCGGCTAATGGGAAGGGAGGGACAAGTAGTCGTTTCATACATCTTATTAGGAGGGTTTTTCGTTGTATGGGTTTTCCAGCGGAGATGTTTGCATCACATTCTTTCACATTGGTAGGGCTTCAGATTTGGCTAGGGACGGCAGTTCTATTGAGGTTATTAAAAGGGTGGGGAGGTGGTCTTCTAATGCATTTCTGTCATATATTAGATAAAGTTTTGATTTGTATATGTTGTTAATTTTATTTTATTTTATTTTAGAAAAGCAGATTGTCATCATGGGTCATTCTTATATCCACTGGGCAGAGAAACAGGCACCAGTTAGGGTCGATGGTAAAAACTTGGGTTTGTCTCACTTAGGTTGGACAGTGACTTGGCATGGGGTTAGAGGGCTCAGATGGGATAGATTGATGCATGAGTTTGAGCAGGTAAGGTTGAGAGTAGGGTATCCTCAAATATTAGTGGTTCATTTGGGAGGTAATGATCTGGGAATCCTTTCAAAGAAGCGATTTGAGATATTATTTTACAGGATTTGTTGAAACTGCAGACATTGTACCCTGGTATGTGCATAGCATGGTCAGAGTTAGTTCCCCGTTTGATTTGGAGGAATGTGTTTAGTTATCAGGCTATTGAGTGAGTTAGGAGGTTTTTTAATCAGAGGGTGACTAGGCAACTAGGGGTTTTAGGTATGTATACCAATGAACATAGGCACTTTTTGGGTGGTGATGTAGTTTTGTTTCGATCAGATGGGGTGCATCTGAATGACGTGGGTTTGGATTTATTTAACGTTCACTTGAAGTTGTTTCTAGAGGGTATTGTGAAGGCTATGGAATAAGAGGGGGAACAGCCTGGGTACAGGCTGGTGAGCAGAGAAGAGGGACAGGATTGTCCTCTTCTGTTTCCCCAATAGGTAAAGGTGGTCATGGCTTTTATTTGGGGAGCAAGTGAGTTGATGGACGCTGCTTGAAAATAAGTGAACTTAATTGGATGATGGTTGATTTGAAAGGGTGAGCAGGTACCCTGCCCGTTTAAGGTTGGTTGGGTGAGTAGGTATGCTGCCCTGATGGATGATAGAACAGGGTGAGTGGGTACGCTGCCCTGATGTATGACTCAGCCAGGGCGAGTAGTTATGCTGACCTGAGATCATTTGAGAATTGTGAAGTTTACTGCTATTTGTTTTACATGAATAAAGTTAATGGTTATGTAATACTAACAAAGGTCATCAAATGTCTTTTGGTGTTGGTTATTTAAAGAGGGCCTGGACAAATATAACTTGCAGCTTGCCACAGTCATTCAGAATACCACATATGGAGCAGCATGGCGCTTCAGCACTCACTGCAGATACAATTCTGGCATTCAATTTGCACATTGATATTGCACTATCAGAAATCAGCTTCTGCTATTGTCCTCAGCCAAACAGTTAAAAAAATGGACAGAAATGTTTAAATTAAAAGATACCTTTAATGCTTTGGGACCAAATTCTGTACTATTCTCACACCAGGACTATAGACATGGTACCCAAACTAGAATAGATAAAATTGATATCTCACAAGATCTTTATTCTAAAATCTTGAATTTTTCAATGCAACCTTGTCCCTTTTCAGATCATAATTGCCTGTTGTTAACAATACACTTAGAATTCAATCAATTAATTATTACTTCAAGGATTCCTTCATATATATCACAAAAATTAAAAACTTTAAATCTTGGATAACTTCTGAACTTCAGCTTTTCTTAGAGGTTAATTATAAACCTGAAGGAAACACAATTATGGTTTGGGATTCTCTTAAGGCCTATCTATATGGTAAAACCATTAGCTGGTACAAAAATAAAATTAAAGAATGGGACTCAGAGTTACAACAACTCCAAAATCAAATATTATCTCTTAAATTTAATAAAAACTTAATTGCTACAGATAATAAGAGGAAAATAGAAGAAGCAAATAAGAAATACAATGAAATATTATCCCATAAAACTAATTTAGCTATGGAAAAACTGAAATTAAATTCTTATGCTACCTCTCCTAAGCATCTTCATAACTTATCTATGAAAGTTAAGATACAATCAAAAATTAATAACACTGATAGTATCCTTCATGAAGGGAAAAGGAAAAAAACTCGAACATAGGGGAAATTCTGGAGGCTTTTAATTATCATTACACAGAGCATCATAAAGATAAAATAAGTACAAATGAATGTGAGAAGTTAGAGAATATAAAACGAAAAAGGCTGTAGAAACGTTCCAAAAGTACAAAAACCACACAAAGAAACCAGGCAATAATCAGGATGAACTCCGAAAGAAAAATTCTCACTCTCCAGATCAGATTTAAGCGCTTTCATTCACTTTTATTAGCGTGAACTTCCTCAGAAACATGTTTTAATAAAAAACTGCTGTTTAAATACTATTTCCACAGGAAATTATGTCATTTCATTTAAAAAATTAATTAGTTAATTAATAAATGAAATACATTCATTGTTCCTTGTTAAAAAACAAATTTTACTCATATTTATAATACTTTCCCACTATTAAATGAACATCCCTACAGTTCATTTCTATGTTTCAAAAAACTCCAATTTGTTCGTAATTATTATCAATATTTTTTATCGAAATGACTACATGTTCTTATTTTATATATAATCTGCTTCTCTATTTTTAAAGTCTTGTTTAGCCATCTATCTATAAATTAAGAAGCATTTTAAATTTATCACTTCATTTAGCCCTGGTGTTTGATCTGCCCCAAAGACTAACTGCCACAGGGATTCCCTACATTCCAAAATGTTGTTCAGATCCCCAGAAAATAATTCCTTTTTGACTCTATCTAAAATGAAAAATTCAAATTTCTTGAAATCTTTACATATGACTGCATGCCTAGCTAATGCATAAGAACATGTAGTCATTTCGATAAAAAATATTGATAATAATTACGAACAAATTGGAGTTTTTTGAAACATAGAAATGAACTGTAGGGATGTTCATTTAATAGTGGGAAAGTAATATAAATATGAGTAAAATTTGGTTTTTAACAAGGAACAATGAATGTATTTCATTTATTAATTAACTAATTAATTTTTTAAATTAAATGACATCATTTCCTGTGGAAATAGTATTTAAACAGCAGTTTTTTATTAAAACATGTTTCTGAGGAAGTTCACGCTAATAAAAGTGAATGAAAGCGCTTAAATCTGATCTGGAGAGTGAGAATTTTTCTTTCAGAGTTCATCCTGATTATTGCCTGGTTTCTTTGTGTGTTTTTTGTACTTTTGGAGCGTTTCTACAGCCTTTTTCGTTTTTTGTATCCAGACTCTAATCGTGTATGGCTGCCGAGGATTACATTCAAGATACACTCCTTAATTTATCCATACATTCAGTACCGGATTCAGCACCGGAGTTTGAAGCTATAGATTCGGAATCTATAGAATCTCAACATCTAATAATAGAGACAGTCACCAAAATTGTGAGAGAACTACTACAAAGTCGGACAATTCCGTTTAATAAAGCAAATGCAAAGGTTCCTTTAAATTTGAGAGGGGAAGTAGCCTCGCATCATGGAATTGACGTAGGAGCTTGTGAGGAAAGTCAGAACCGTAATGGTGGACAAACACAAGGATGGTTACCTTCCGAGGGTAACATTTGGATTTATTTGAACAAAGACACTGACAACCCATTTGCAGATATCGGAGAAGTGCCTACTGGTGTAACTGTAAGTTTAACTAACGATGATACTTTAACTTGCAAGAAAAGTATTTTTGAACTAGAAAAATATATTTTTAAACATGTAACACTTACCTTAGAGGTACAATACTTGAAGGAATGTGTTAACAGAAAGATAGTGCCTAGAGGCTTGAGAACAGCGAAGTTTCCTAATTGCGTGTCACCCGGAGACACGCTAACTATAGAACTGATAAATTTATATAACGATACTGGCATTAAGATGATGAACTTGCTCATTGAACATTATAACAATGAACTAATCACTCTGAACAACAAAATAAAATGTTTGGATGAGCGGTTACATAAATATAATAGTTTTGTGACTTTTTTAGACTTGTATAATGCTATCGAGACAAAAGCAGAAAGACAAAGAGCTACCATCATTGCTAGGAAGCAATCAAAACTAAGAAGAGACATTTTTTCTTATAAAAATAATGAGGTTTATATTATCCAGGCTGATTTCTCGACACTAGCACAGGGATTTACTTCTAAGAATGGCACAGAAATTGAAGTTGAGTCAGTAAATGAAAAAAATCACAGAGTGGAGCCTACAGTTGTGAACAACACAGGGGAAAAATCACAGGAAGATTTTCCAGTTTTGCCCACTAACAGTAAAGCAGTGCCAAACAGGAATATTACTGACATGAATTATGCTGAAAAGGTGGTTACTCTTTCTGAAAATAATACCCCTTTTCAGAAAGTCCAGGAACAAAACAAAAGGACTATGAGATGGCACAACACTACCCAATTTCGAGGGAAGGGCAGAGGAAGGAACAGAAGGAGATGGTGATGGCTTCCTCTGAAGTCAACTGTGACTTATATGAAGTAGTAATAACTAATTTGTCTGACCTACAAATTAGTCCTGCAGCAGAAAGTGTCTTAAAAAAGGGATTTAATTTTATTCCTACAAACAATATGAATTTAGGGAAACTTTTAATAGATTTTAGGCTTTTTCTAAGAAAGTTAAATTTGAAATACATTATGGAAGATTTATGTATTTTGAAGCAGCAAAACAGAATTACCATTAGTAACCCTAGCACCTACAATCCTCCTCTTACAAATAGTCTACTAGTATTCCAGAAGTTATGTGAACAGGATTTCAGGAACATTAGTACCTTTTATGACATGAATAATTTAACAGAAGAAGAACTATCTGCCTTAGAGACACTTGTTAAAAACAACAACATCAGAATAATGAAGGCAGATAAAGGAGGAAAAATAGTGATAATGAATAACAGGGATTACATAACATCTATAGAAGATCTATTGCAAGACAAAAATACTTATAGAAAAGTTAATCATGAGTTAGTGACAAAGAAATTCAAGATTTTGGACACTATTCTGTTTGACATGTATTGTCAAGGGGAATTAAATGGATTGGACTATGAGTTTTTACACAAGGAACATCCTAGATTGGGTGTATTTTTTGGTATTCCCAAAATACAAAACAACGAGGTTAAGCCACCATTTAGACCTATTATTTCTGCCAAACAATCCAAAATGGAAAACATTTCGATTTGGCTAGATAATATATTAAATCCTATAGTCCAGAAGTCGGAATTTTTCATCAAAGATTCATGGAATCTTTTAGAACTAATAAGGAATGTTAAGATAGAAAATGAAGACCTGTACTTTGGTAGTTTGGATGTAAAAAATCTTTACACAAGTATAGATCAAGAAACAGGCATTGAATTCATGAGGGAATACTTGAACACACACACGGATTTTTCGGGGACAAAGGTAAATTCACTCTGCACCTTAATGGAGTTAGTTTTGGAAAATAATTTTTTCAAATTTAACAACAATATTTACCAACAAGAGTGTGGAGTAGCCATGGGCTCCAGAGTAGCCCCTTCCTTTGCCAATATTGTAATGGCAAGTTGGGAGACGAGATTTTTGAAGACACATACACTATTTAATAAAGTTTCTATGTATCACAGATACATTGATGATTTATTATTTTTGTGGAAGGGAGAAAAGCACGAATTTATGGAATTGGTACAGGATTTAAACCAGACTACTAATTTTTTGTCCTTCAAAATAGGGGATTTTGGTAAAAGCATCACCTTTCTAGATTTGACCCTCAGTATAAATAATGACATAAATACTTTTAGTAGCAAAATTTATAGGAAACCATATTTTGCTAATAGTTATTTACACAAAGATAGTTTACATCCAGTACACATGAAAAGGGGAGTAATCAAAGGGCAGATTATTAGACTTAGTAGATTAACATCTGATGAGGACATTTTCTTGAAAGAACTGGCTCTTTTGAGAAGTTTATTTATGAGAAGAGGGTACAAAAAGAATTTTTTGGAGAAAATAGAAAGAGAGGTTATACCCCTGAGAAAAGGAATAGCTAAACCAATTCTGTATTCAGAGGAAATATCAGTAGGAGCATCAGCTATTTGTATGAACACCAACACTACTGATAAACAAGTCAATGAATTTTCAATAGCGTTTCCATTACCCATAGTTAATGAAATGTGGAACATCAAATCAGTTATAGAAAATAACTGGAAAGTTATTATGGGCAATAGGGATTTGGTCTCAGTCATTGGACATAAACCTAAATTTACCTATAAAAAAACAATAAATTTAAAACAGTTGTTAGAATCAGGTAAAAGTGAAGGTAGAAATTTGGAAAGGAGTTGTACAAATAAGAAAGGCACGTACAGTTGTACTAATTGTAAACAATGTAGATACATGAGTAACTCTTCATTTGTAACAGTTGAACATCTAAATTACACTTTTTGGGCTAAGGAATATTACAACTGTAATAGTGAGTTAGTAGTGTATTTGGCAACGTGTGTATCATGTAAAAATTACTACATTGGTAAAACAAAGAGAGTATTCAAGAGAAGAGTATATGAACATGTTTTGGCAATAAAAAAGAAGGACAAAAACAATGCATTAGCTAGGCATGCAGTCATATGTAAAGATTTCAAGAAATCTGAATTTTTCATTTTAGATAGAGTCAAAAAGGAATTATTTTCTGGGGATCTGAACAACATTTTGGAATGTAGGGAATCCCTGTGGCAGTTAGTCTTTGGGGCAGATCAAACACCAGGGCTAAATGAAGTGATAAATTTAAAATGCTTCTTAATTTATAGATAGATGGCTAAACAAGACTTTAAAAATAGAGAAGCAGATTATATATAAAATAAGAACATGTAGTCATTTCGATAAAAAATATTGATAATAATTACGAACAAATTGGAGTTTTTTGAAACATAGAAATGAACTGTAGGGATCATAGGTCTCAACCTCTTAAGTGGCCAATGTGGAACACAGACCCTAACAATGTGTGACAAATGGTCAAAATGTGGAACACCCTATTTTCGCACTGCGCGAAAATGCGCCATTGCCATGGAGCTTGGTAGAACTGTAACATTCAATACCACACTTCTCAGATCCAAAAACCTTTGATAATCTGCAATACCATAACCACACCATAAGTAAATGAAACAGCACTTAGAAAATGTAGTAAATGTGACTTTTATTTTTGTAAACAGACATATTGCAATTCACACAAAGTTTAGACCAAGTTAAACATCCTATTCCTATCATGTGTCTGATGTAGACTTACTGTAATACTGTATGCTGCTGTGGCTTTCTTGGCAGCCTCTAACACATGTAGTAAATGTGATTTTTATTTTTGTAAACAGACATATTGTAATTCACACACAGTTTAGACCAAGTTAAACATCCTATCATACGTCAGATGTAGACTTATTGTATGCTGCTGTGGCTTTCTTGGCAGCCTCTAAAACAGGTTTTGGCAGCTTAATATCACAGACATCCAGTTCTTCATTCATTTTAATTGCCAACAAAGAGTTCAGTGTTTTACACTCAGAGACTGACGCAGTTCAGTTTTCACTTTCCGCACCATACTAAATGCCCTTTCCGCTTGTGCATTAGAGTGTGGCAAGCAAAGTAGGCTCATCATCAGCTGCTTAAAGAGTGGCAGTTTCCTTCAGTGCAAAGGTCCTCAGAAGGTGTGCCCAGTACTGTGACACACATGAGTGGGGCCCATCTACTGGGCCTGTCAGATTCCCAGTGTCCTCGATCTGATATTGGGTGAACTCATCGATTAGTTGTTCGGCCTCAACATCATTTTCACATACACCCAGACGGAAGCCAACATCTCTGACCAGCCCTGAAGAAATGTCCAATTATTTGGCTGGATTAATAAGTAATGCAGCGTCTTTCAGTAAGTGATCCTGCATGGGAAACTTTTTCAGCATTTTCTGCAGCACTGCAGCATAAAAAGCTGCAACTTTTTTATAAAAGTTAAATTCAATGACTGTGCCAGCAATATCCTCCTCATGGCTGTTCATGTACTGCTTGACTTCATAGCCAATACGAAGTTTACCATTTGGTAGAACACAGCTACTGTCAGTCAACACTGACACATCACTGTGTTTGATTAGTCTGACAGCAGATGCAGGTCTGAGGAGTCTGCCAGCATACTGCTGCAGGAGTTTATGCACAGTGGCATGCAGTGTCAGCAGCTGACTTTCTCTGCTCTGAAGCTGTATGTTGAACTCCAGTAAGGGTTCCAGTGCATACTTAAGGAACATAAAAATCATATGCACTTCATGACTCTGCAAGTTTTAGAAATTAAGTCAATCTTAGCAGACCTTGGCTCTGCAGACAGAAAATATGAATTTAGAGCTGGCCACATGTCCAGGGTTCTGTTAATAACCTTACCAAGACTGAGCCATCTAGTAGGTGCATGTCTAATGATCTTGAGGGGTCAGTATCTGTGAACAAAGCAAATTCCTGAAGTTTTGTTGTCTTTGTGCACTGGAACTGAAATGGCAATACAGATCTGATACAAGTTCTTCAACTGGTGAATGTAGTGCTTTTACAGCAGCCTTACTACAGAGATCTGCCAAGTGGCAGAGACACCCCATGTTTACAATTGTGGGCTTCACCTCCTTTAAACGAGACAGCACAGAATTGTGTTTTCCAATCATTGAGGCAGCATTGTCTGAAGAAAAGCCCACAATGTTGGAAACTGGAATGTTAAATTTTGTCAGGCTGGACATTAAAGAATTAAACATTGCTTGTCCAGTTCGGACACACATTCTGGCATATCAAGGAACCTTGTCACATTTTTGCTTGCCTTTTCATCAAGGTAACCAACAAGGATGACTAACAGTTTGTCATCTCCCATGTCTGTGCTTTGGTCCATATAAACACAGAATGGTGATTTCTGGCAGGCTGCTGCAGCATCATTCTGGTAATGAGGCCCCAGCACATCCCGTGCAATGCATGCTGCCTTTGTCGCTCCACATGTCATTTTACGGAGAACATCTTGATCCTCTCCACACTTCTTCATAAATTTCAGGATGTGTTCTCCTGCTGCAAATGATAAGTTGTGTTTAGCAAGGAGAGACACAAAACCAACCTCTGCCTCAACCACCTTTGTACTTGCTAAACTCTGTGGTCCAAAGAAATCCACCATAGATCTTCCAGCTGCATGCTTGCAATTCTGCCTGTGTTTCTCACTGTTAGCATGTCGTTGCAGGTCATGTCGGCCCCCATGATGGATTGTGAAATCCGTGTTACAAGTCTTGCAGAAGGCAAATTTCACTCCGCGCCTACTCATAGAAAGCCAGTCAAAGGTACTTGCCCAGCTTGGCTGAAAAATTGTGTATCTTCTCTTCTTTGGGATGAGAGCTGTATCTACATCCCTGTCCTCACTGCAGTCTGGGTAGTCTATACCTAGCAGGTTTGCAAAACAGTGGTGTTAGACAATGAAACAAATGGGACTAAGTGCAGAAAGGAAAATTACAAGATGTCCTCTCAATAGCAAAAATATAAGACAATAGGGCCATAACCTACCCATATCAATGGAAATTTCCTGACTTTGCACCCTCTTCTCTTGCTCATCTCTGCTCCTTTTGTTTACTATAAAGGCTTGCATGCTTCACTTCCTTGCCTCAATGACACTTTCAATCCTCTGGTGCTCACTTGCCCACCTATCTTTATCCAAAAACAAAGTCAATTAGTTTCAGAGACGTACAAGGGTGACAAGCAGCAAAAACATACAAACACTTTAAAAACTGCTCTTAATAAACCTAGAAAGTTGCTACAAGGACCTGTCATTGCATACAGTCCCCCCCCCCCCAAAAAAAAATATATAACTCCGTCCTGGGTCGGTCCTCAACTGTTTGGCATCTACTTCTCAGAAGTCCAGGCCAACACGGAGGGACTCTGGCTGACCAAGTTCGCAGACGACTGCAAGCTGGGAGATATTAACTTTCCAAGTGATGCAGACATCCTACAGAAAGGCCTCATTGAGACAAATGACTGGTGTCGAAACCATGGCCTTAAGCTTAATGCCAAAAAATGCATCGTCACCACCTTTGGGAAAAACTCACTTCCCACTAATTACCAGATCGATGGAAGCCCACTGAAGGCGTTATAAGAGCTCTGGGGTTGATAGGAACCTCTCCTTTGACCAACACATTGCCACTGTGGTCAGAAAGTCATTCTATGTGGCACATCTCATTACCAAGGGTTTTGTATCTTCCCTCAGACCAGTCACAGAGTATAATGCCCCATTTGGCATGTACCTCACTAGACACATGCAACAGCTGGATAGGCCACAAAAGTACCTCACAAAGAGGATCCTAGGCCTTAAACACGTCTTACACAGACAGACTCAAAAAAAAAAAAAACTCCAGCTATTCTCTGTCTTATGTCGTCTACTTAACAGGCGATCTCTGCTTGACTTACAAAGCCATGTCTGACCCAGCTCTGTTAGAAATGCTGCATTTAAAGAAATCCCAATAGCTCCGCACAACACGCTCCAGAGACCTCAACCTTATTACCACAATCAACAGAACATGCTTGAAAGACAGGTTCATAACCCAGAGACAGCCAATGCTCTGGAATAGACTTCCCATACATGTCAAGCAGAGCACCTCACTGGCCCTCTTCAAGAGAAATCTTGATGAGTGGATGGGAAATATAAAGTTCACCCAGGGGATCACTCCAGTGGCTCTACTTGACAGAGGCACTGGGAGCTAACGCTAGGCACAATACCAGGACACTTCTATGGGCTAGGCTTGTAAAGGCCCCAGGGCCATTAGCCTAGTACACACCTATGAACAAGAGCAGAGGTCCTACTACAGAAAAGTGGAATACCAGTGTTAACATTCTTGGATTCACAAAATAAAAGTTTTCGAGTAAGTTAGCAAACAGCCTGTTATGTTAGCAGACATATTTTGAAAATTGAGCTACAGTGTAAGCCAGAATTCTCAGGACAAAATTAACAAAAGATGGTACGGTAAAACATCGTGTAAATTAGCAGAAAATGTTAAAATGAATATGTGTTAAATTATCTCAAAATGGAAAGCAACCCTTTGTAAATGGAATCACTTTCCCACAGAGTTTGAGAACATATAGTATACAAAAAAGCATTACAGATTTCCCACATTTTGAAATGAGCTTTTGTCTTCCAAAGCACCTAATGGAAACCTAAAATGCTCTGACTCCTGGACAAAAAGCAAACTCTATTCCTACAATCCTTGTCAACAAGCATTAGAGTACTCTGTAAATCATAAAACTACATTACATTTCACACGTATAGAAGCTTTATGAGAATAGAGCTGGTCTTCTACATTACCCAATGGAGTCCAAGTGAAAGAATGTAGTACAGGGACCAAGACAGGCACTTTGGCCTGTTAAACACAGTGCTGGCAAAGTGCTGCCAACAAAATGCGTTTTATATTCCAGCAAAGACCAGTTGTACATTTCAAATGTCCTTGATATTACAAGAAGTCCTTGATTTTGATTTATACTTTGTCCGATCACTAATAATAATAGCCAGTCGATAATACCATACTCTCTTGCTTTTTATTGTTCAGAAAACGCGTGTTGTAAAACCTTAAGTGAATTACAAAAATATTTTAAAAATGCCCCTGATATTGAGTCTTTGTACCTTTATTTTTGTTTTTAGCTAGAATTCTTGACCAAAAACTTGAGAAGTATGGCACCATTTATTTTTAACTAAATTGCATGGGTTGCAAAAATAGCAGATGCAGAAGGTTATTCATAATAATGTTCATAGGAAAAACAAGAACCCCCTTATAATGTGGATAAAAATACAGCAACTGTACGGATGGAGAACACATTGGAAGTACTGCAAACCAGGGTTACCCATAAATGGTGCTTTTTCTTTGAAGAAGCCTAAGGGCGCATTTAACTGAAACCAAATATGTTGCATCTTTTGAGATTTATAAAGCACTCGTCTATTGGACACATTAACAGTAAACATTTCAATAGTTCCTCCACATTTTTCACTTAACTCACAACTCTTAATCGCAAGGACTCATAAAAGAACATCGTGATCTGGCTCAGCAGTTCAGGAGATTACAGCTATAGAGGAAGTGAGGTAGACACAAGCAGCAGAGCAGTCTAAATTGGAAAAGAAAAGCTTATTAAACTAGAGTGATTACTGGGAAGCCTATTATACACTCCACTTAGAAATACAGGCAAGAATCAATCATTCTGTGTCATTCCACTCACATTTTTGTCAATCACTTTTGAATAAAGGTCCAGCACTTTAAATAAATAATCGGACTCTATAGTCAGAAGCAGCCAACAGCTTAATCTTAGGGAGCAGCCAGTCATTTGCATCTCCATACTATCATCTTAGTACATACATCGTTCTAGAATGTTTCTTACAATGGAAATAATACATGACAATGAGAGATGACTTCACATTGCAAAACATGCTTATATACATTTCCATAAGCTTTGTATGGTAATCCCTTTCGTCTTAAAACAAATTAATTGTAGTGCATGGAGCTCTGTGATAGTTTGAATATGAGATAAAAGCAACATTGTTAAATACCTTTCTGATGCAAGAAAGATGTCTAACAAAGTTTTATTAAGCTTATGTCTCATGCTAGAGCAAAGACAACGGCAGTGAGGAGCTAAAACAGGTTCAAGAACTGTAAAATGCATCAGACTATCACACTTCTGTTTTGTGTGAAGAGGACTGTAAATTGTATTACAGCTTTTAAAGCTGTTACAGGATGAAAGTTACAACAGATTCCACGGTGGTGCAGCGGTAGCGTTGTTACCTCACAGCAAGAGGTTCTCCCATTCGATTCTCGGCTTAGGTTGGGAGTGCCTTCTCTGTGGAGTCTGCATATCCTCCCCGCGGTTGAGTGGGCATTCGAAAGACATGCGTTGAATGGGCGTGCCTTCGTTGAAGGCTAGGCATCGGGCTGGCAACTCGACACCATAAAAAACAATTGCCAATCATTAGCAGACCGGAGTTCGCTGTGGCGACCCTAACCGGGAAAAGCTGAAAGACAAACAGCAACAGGATGAAAGTTACACTTTGCTTCTGTCCTGTGTCTGAGTCATTACTAAATGTGTCACAGCTGGCAGCTGATGACTGTTGTGGCCTTTTGCCCGTGACTCATCTGCACACACACCTCCAACATTTCCCTGGTTAGAAACTCTACTCACCTAATCAGGATCAGGCAAGGGACTATCATTGTCTGTAGACTTGTACTCTCAAACACAGTTCAAAGCTTCTCATGAGTACACAAAAGTATTACTTGTGAGGGGAAAAAAGCTTGAATAAAGCAGGGTGCAACATCCTACATTTTAACTTCCATAGTGGACAGTAGCACATTGTTGTGAGAAACTGTCTCTTTCCTCCTTTTATCACAAGAGCTGAAATAGCTACAATACAATACCCTTCCAATGATTTTTAAAAGAATTATCACTTTTTAACCAATTTTCAGTCATGAAATCCAATTGTATCCATATTCTTGGTGTTATAATCTAAGCTCAGATATTTCTGCACCAAACATATCTTACTTTTGCAAAGTCTATAGGTCTGTCATGCAAATGACTCCATGTTCCATATTGTCAGTATGTGTTACACATTCAGCGTTTAGATTTTACAGCAAAGTAAATATATATATATATAAAGAAAGTTAAATCATATTAGTGAGTTAACACCAAAATTTGTAAAGCAGTGCCTTGCCCAGTCCAGTTTAAAATGTCATTACACTTTTCAGCAATTACGTTTTCATTCCAGATTCTGTTAAGGAATATTCCACAGCTGGGTGGGGTAAAAGATTCAGAGCTAAAGTAAAACTAATGAAATATGTAAAGTGTGCTAGCTGTTTATTGTAAATGCATATAATATCATTGCATTTCTAAGAGGAATATGGGAAACATAATATAACCATAGCTTGAAAATGGCTGCAACCTCCTCCACCCCTCACACATGCATCACAAATATTTTCTGTTGCCTCTAGTGGTACCTTCTATTCAGCTCATCCTATGCTGGGTGGGGAGCTGCAAAACAGTTCATTTAAGATCGATAGGAGCTACCTGGGGTGTAACAAAGCAAATAAAACAGGAACCCCCACACACACACTATTTTAGAATAATAAAGCTTGCTTATGTTTACCTTTCTTGGAAATGAATAATGTAACTAGAGTGTTGCTTTTGATAACTTATTTGAGTGTTTCTTAGCAAGAACATTCACATTTGAATTTATTATCGAGTAAAACAAAGCATACATCAGGGACATTTTTAATTTTGCTAAAGTGCATCAACCTGGTTGCCTCCTGTTTAAGAACTACTCTAACCCTGACACTCAGTTTCTATAGAGCATTTGTTGTTATGCTGTACTTGGGAATATGCTGCTTCATTACAGCTGCAGAAAGCACAATGGTTCATAAACAATGTCATCATCCTGTACCTACAGCTTTTTTATCTTTTTTTGTCCAGCTCTTAGCTGCCATGTACAGGCAGCAACTGTAAGGTGAATAATGATTCTGCAAAACTCCCTAGCATTCCATAATTAGGTTCCCGTCCTACACTTGGCATTGTATGTACAACTTCTTTTTGTGGCAACAGAGTGACAAGAAAACTATTCCCACCCACCCAAAAGAAAGCATTCAAACCTATACAATATCTAGTCCAGATACCCTCCTGCAACCAACTCATGAACGCTCTCATCTTTTCCTTATCTCAAAACAAGGGAATGGGAAATGCAAACAACTTAGCATTTCACTGCTTTATGCCACTAATTGCCTATAGTCCAACCTTTTTAAGAAAAGTATTGCAGATAAACATGGCTGTCCTAAATGAACCTTGATACACAAACTAAGAAAAGAACCGTTAGTTATATGCAAACGAAGGTATACTGTATCTGTTTATTTGGCCTTAACATTTTATTTTAAGCACAGACTTTACCTGCACTGAACAGAGGTCAGGTGCGGAGCAAACGTAACGGACTTCTCTCGTCGCCGACCAAGTCAGTCACCACCTCTCCTGGCAGGCACTGGGGCAGCAGGCTCCGTCCGACACCCGTCTTCTTCTCCCCTGATGAAATGTCTTCGATCTGGAAGGATTCTCTGTAACTCCGGCCTAGTATATTGACTCCAACTCCAAGTTCTCCACAAAGCAAAATTCCCTCCCGATTCCTGGAAGCCTTTTTCAAGCCATTAATTTGGCGAAAAGGCTTGCAGGAACACGATATCTCCATTTGGGAGCTCTCATTGGCTCCGTTCTCCGCATATTCTCTACTTGATTGACTCAGAGCCGAGTTTGCGATTGGCCGTAAATGCGGTCTACGAGCCAATCAAAATTAAAAATAGCAGCACAGCAGAGCTATGCATTGGTTTGTATACCGCAATGCCAATTGGCAGTAATTGCGGTACACAAACCAATCAAAAGCCTTGTAGCGGAGCCACAGCTGTTCAATGCGGAACAGCGGAACAGTGGCTTCGCTCTTCATTAAATGCGGTGCGTTCCGCATAATCCGGAGCACTTGGATGCTCTGGTAGGGATGGTCATTTAATAGTGGGAAAGTAATATAAATATGAGTAAAATTTGGTTTTTAACAAGGAACAATGAATGTATTTCATTTATTAATTAACTAATTAATTTTTTTAATTAAATGACATCATTTCCTGTGGAAATAGTATTTAAACAGCAGTTTTTTATTAAAACATGTTTCTGAGGAAGTTCACGCTAATAAAAGTGAATGAAAGCGCTTAAATCTGATCTGGAGAGTGAGAATTTTTCTTTCGGAGTTCAAGTTAGAGAATATAGTTCCCAACATAATAAGAATTCCTGAGGAACTTAAGTTAGATCCACAAAAAAACTATTTCTCAAAAGGAAATTATAGATGTGATTAAAGGAAGTAAGTCTAATAAAGCACCTAGAATATATAGCTTAATTATCGAAATTTATAGATTGTTCCTTTCTTCTAAAATCTCTCTCCTACATAAAACCTTTCTTGAAGTTCAAACATTAGCAAATATTCGTCCTTCTTGGAGATATTCTCTAATTTCCCCTATATTAAAAGAGAATAAGGACCCTAATAATTGCAACTCATATAGACCAATTTCTTTGCTGAATAATGATTATAAACTATTTATGTCAATTATGGTCAATAGATTGAAAATACCTATATCTAAAATAATTAATGAAGACCAAACTGGTTTCATACATAACAGGCATACACAGGATAATATTAAAAGAGTATTAACTCTGATAGATTACCTCAATAGAGGAAATCATGAAGCAGTGATAATAGATCTAGATATTCAAAAGGCATCTGACTCCTAAAATTGGGGTTATTTATTTAAAGTCTTACAATTATTTGATTTCCCCCATTTTTTATAACAATGATAAAGACAATCTATGAAAATGATCTAGCATATGTCAAACTAGGTCCCTTTACTTCCAAAGCAATCCAAATCACTAGAGGTACTAGACAAAGATGTCCCATGTCCCCTATCCTATTTGCTCTGGCCATAGAAATACTTGCCATGTTAATACGTAATAACCCAAAGCTAAGAGGTATAAATATATATGACCAATATATTTAAAATAATCATGTTTGCTGATGATGTTTTACTTACCTTACCCAACTCTAAGGAAGTGTTAAGTGAAGTGGATATAGTAACAACAAATTTCCAAAAAAATCTCACGACTCTCCTTCAACAAATCTAAATCAAAATATTTATTATTAAATAAAAAAGGAACATACAGGTTCCAGTTAATCATATTACTGGAAGCCAAGTTTCAACTCTAGACTATTTAGGAATAGTCCTAGGCAAGAATATAGAGGAAACCTTATAGCTTAACTATGCTAGAGCCATAGACTTAATCAAGACATTAATAAGCAAATGGAATAATTTGTTTATAACATTTGATGATAGGTTACAACTGATAAAAATGGTTTTGTTACCTAAAATATTATACTTCCAACAGGAAAGAAAATCCTTAAAGAAATCACTTCAATGAAATTCCTATGGTACCCCAAAAGAAATAAAGTGGCATATTCTCATCATATCAGAAAATGGGAACATGGGGGGTTAAAAGTCCCAGAGATTGAAACTTATATAAAGGCATCTATAATTAAAATAGTGATGAATTGGATAAATCCTATATACTCTTCCAATTGGAAACAGTTACACTCCATTATACTAATGAATGAAAATTGTTTATCAAAGAATGCTTTGGTAACTGACAAAGATAAGATATAGCACTATTTAAGTTTAAATTTACAGTATAGTACAACAAAATTAACTAAACTAACACTAATAAACAATATTTTTGACGTGTTTAGAAAACTCATTAACACAAATTTAGATATAAAACTGTGGCATGGATTTTTAATACCATTTACTATTACAAGGGATTTCCCTGATAAAACACATAGAGAAATGCTTGGTTTATGGGAAATAATAACCTATTTTGTTGGTTGCAATGTACTGAAAACCAACAAGCTTTGAACATACAAAGTATATTGTCAACCTATGGCGTATCCCCTAATGACTGGTTGGTTCTTCAGAGTGTCACAGCATACACTAAGGATCTGTGTAGAATAATACATAACCCATCCTTCAAAAATGTACCAAAAATTATAAACTGGATTTTTGGAATTCTATATAATAATATCAATGTTAAGAATGAATTATCATATCTATATAACACTTTAATTGTCTATAAGACAGCTCCTAAAGAGTCTTACTGACAATACCTAACTAAAGGGTTTCAAGTATCATTATCAATGGATGATAAAATAAGAAGTTATGTACCTACCATAATGTTCCATGTTAGTTGTCTTCTCGCCTTCTTTCTTGCTGGTTGGGTTCAGAGCCAATCCTCAGCTCCGACTCGGCCATCTTCAAACGCTCAAGAGCTGCTTACTGGCTCGAGGCCCCCCTAAATCCCATGATGCCTGTTGCTAGATACCCAGATCTTGTTTGGTAAACCTAACTACAGACATAATAATAACAATTATAATAATAATAATACAGTAAACCTGTAGTAGGAAGCATGAACCTACTGGAGAGAATGATAGTGAGAAGTAATAGCCAGAGAAGACTCAGCCAGTGATAAAAAAACATAAGGAACTCTTCTCAGTCTACTAGGATAGGGAGATGGAGGGTGGGACGCAAGAAAGAAGGCGAGAAGAAGACAACTAACATGGAATGTTATGGTAGGTACATAACTTCTTAATGTTAAGTTGTCTATCTCGCCTTCATTCTTGCTGGTTGGGACAGTGTCCCTAGCACCTCAATCCTGGGTGGCTCATCGGAACAAACTCTTCAGAACAGTGGAACCAAAGTCAGCTCTGCTCCTGGAGGTCACATCCAGCTTATAATGTGAAATGAAGGTATGAGGATTGGCCCATGTAGCTGCCGCACAAATAGTTTCCATTGGCAATCTTGCCTGAAAGGCCACTGAAGTAGTTAGAGCTCTAGTGGAGTGACTTTTTGGTTTAGCAGGAAGCTCTTTATTCCTTAACTGATATATAAATGTAATAATAGATGTCAACCACCTAGATAAGGTTACTTTCGACACCGGTAGACCTTGTTTACCCTCAGCATAGGACAGGAACAACTGGTCTAATTTTCTGATTTGCTTGGTTCTATGCAAATAAAAGTGTAATTGTCTATGAATGTCCAGCTGATGTAATTTGTATTCCGCTTTGTTGGAATAATTTGGAAAAAACACAGGTAGGTCAATGGATTGATTCAAATTATTATCAGAAGCAACCTTTGGAAGAAAGGAAGGGTTAGTCCTAAGAGAAACTCTATCATTGTGAAAAAACTAGGTAAGGAGGACAAACACAAAGAGCCTAAAGTTCAGAAAGTCTTCTAGCCGACATAATTGCAACCAGAAGGGTTTTCCAAGAAAGAAACTTCAAAGAACAAGAAGCTGCAGGTTCAAAGGGGGGCAGTATCAGGGAAGCTAAAATCAAATTCAGATCCCATGGAGGTGGGGAATGTCTTACTGGGGGCCTGAGTAGAGTGGTCCCTTTAAGAAAGGATTTACAAAGCTTATGGGATATGATGCTTGTATCTGATAGGCCCGTATGAAAGTTTGAAATTGCAGCTAGCTGAACTCTAATCGTGGCAGAAGAGGATCCAGCTCGAAAAAGTTCCGCTAGAAATTCTAAAATATGGTGCACAGGGGCTGAAAAGGGATCTATATTCCTGGTCTCTGCCCATAAGGAAAAATGTTTCCACTTACTAGCATAAGTTTTTCTAGTAGTAGACTTATGCGAGGATAAGATGATTTCACGCACCGAGTGGGAGATGTTCGGAAGCCTGGCTAAGGTCGGAAGTGGAGCAACCAAGCAGTGAGCTGGAGAGATTGAAGAGATTGGTGCAGCCCACCCGATTGATGGATCAGGAGGTCTGGAAGTGGGTCCAGGGTCCAGGGCTGCTCCAGAAGGTGATGATGCAGGAACGGGAACCAAATTTGTCGAGGCCAGTAAGGGGCAATGAGGATCATCTTGCATCCTAATGTGGTAGCTTTCTGAATTAATTTGGGAATCAGGGGAAATGGAGGGAATGCATAAAGAAGTCCCTGAGGCCAATCGTGAACTAGACCGTCTCTGGGGAAGTGTCCGGGAAGAGGGAGAAGAGAGAAGAAATTGTCGCACTTGCTGTTGAAGAGGGTGGCAAAAAGGTCACAGCAAGGCTGACCCCATTTGCAGAAGATTTTGTCCACCACAGTCTGATTGAGAGACCACTCGTGAGGCATGAGAATTGCTCTGCTCTGCCTGTCTGCTATAACGTTGGACTTCCCATGGATGTGCACTGCTATCAGAAACCGTTGGGAAGAGATTGCCCACTGCCAAAGTCTGAGTGCTTCTCGACATAAGTAGTAGGACTTGGTTCCGCCCTGCTTGTTGATGTACCATACTACTGACATATTGTCTGTTTGAATTGCAATGGTCCCGGTGGGAAGAGAGTTCTGAAGAGCTTGCAACGCTAAAAGCACGGCCCTCATCTCCAAGACGTTGATATGCAGATGGTACTCGTGAGGCTGCCAGGTACCTTGGACTGTTCTGCCCTGAAAATGCCCCCCCCCCCACCCAATCAGGGAGGCATCCGTGGTCACCGTAGCTACTGGAGGAGGAAGAACAAATGGTCTGCCCTGGTGTAATGATGGGGAAACCATCCACCAAACAAGTTGGTTTTTGCATGACTGTGTGATCATTATCATGTGAGACATTGGGAGTTGCTGGAAGGACCATTGTGTGAACAGCATCCACTGAAGAATCCTCATGTGAAAATGTGTAAGGGGGACTAATATGATAGCCACTGCCATGAGACCCAATGTTCTTAGGATGAATCTGGCCTGAATTTTTTTGCATCCTAATAAGACCTGCACATGTCATCGGATGTCTAACACTCTGTCTACTGGAAGTCTCGCAGACATGTCCTTTGTATTTAAGTTTGCGCCTATAAAGGTGATAGATTTACAAGGTGACAATGTAGACTTTTCAAAATTTATTGCGATGCCTAGTTTGGAGCAAGTTTGGATGGTGTAGTCTCTGACTCGCAGCAGGTGATGCCTGGTGGTTGCAGTAAGGAGCCAGTCATCTAAATATGGAAACACCTGGAATCCTTGCCATCTCAGGTGAGCGGTAACTACTGCCAAACATTTGGTGAACACCCTGGGGGCTGTGGTGAGACCAAAGGGCAGAGCTCTGAACTGATAATGACTGGCTCCCAGCCGGAAGCGGAGGAATCCTCTGGAGCATCTCTCCATTTTGATATGGTAGTACGTGTCCTGAAGATCTATGGAGCACATCCAATTGTCCTGACCCAGAAAGGATAAAATGGACTGTAGCGTGATCATCCGGAACTTCCAGAATGGGTCTCCAGTCCCCTGTCTTTTTTGGTACCAAAAAGAACCTTGAGTAAATTCCGGATCCTTGCTGGTCTGCTGGGACTGTCTGGATGGCTCTTTTTCTTAGCAGTTTTGAAATTTCTTGAACTGCTTGATCCCTTAGATTGGGTGGAACATCTGGAAGGGATTTGTTGGCAATGTAGGGAGTGCGAAGGAAGGGGATTTTGTAGCCTTCGGATACGATAGACAGTACCCATTTGTCTTGTGTTATACTTTGCCAGGCTTTTGGGTACAGTGATAATCTTCCCCCGACTGCCTCCAAAGGTGGACAGCCGAGCAGCACCTCAGGGATGCTGGAAGGGCTTGTCAGAGAAAGATTCTCTTACGCCCTGATTTTGCGGACCCCCTCTGCCCCGAGGGTGGCGTCTATTGTTGTTCCCTCCTCTGCCCCTGGAGGGGAACTCTGCACGTGTGTCAGGCATGGCTCCCTGGGGTTTCCGGAACCACATCTTCCCACTCTTCTGACCCTTGGGATACGGTCTTGAAGGAGTGGAAAAACGGACTCCAGCAGCAGAGAGAGTCTTGCCTTCCTGCTCACACCTGGTAAGGGTATCCTTCACCTGTAGTCCAAAAAGAGCAGAACCATCAAAGGGGGTATTGGTGAAAGATGCCCTGAAGGGTTCCGCAAAGTTACATAACCGCATCCAAGCATGCCTCCTCAAGGCCATGCCTGTGCCTGCGGCTCTACTCGCACCATCGGCTGCATAAGAGATGAGCCGCATGGAGGAGTTTACTACCGAATTGAGTCACCAGCTGGGAGGCAACCTTAGCCTGGGCCCCCGCAGCTGATGGCTCTTGAAGGGTATCTCCTAGCTCTTTGAGGAGATCCCTTTGAAGGTGGGTAAAGTGGCACAAGTAGTTCAGCGACCTCATGGAGAAGGTCGCTGAGGAAAACATCCGCTTCCCATATCTGTCCATCATCCTAGATTCCTTATTAGGGGGATGGACAGGCGAAGAAGTTTCAGCCAACTCCTTTTTTGTGGCCGCTGCTACCACCATGGCATCAATGGGAACACCCTTGGTCAGAAATTGCTTGTCTTGTGGGGCAGTAATAAATTTTGTGGGTCTGCGAGGAGTTGGTTCCATTGTGTCTGGAGCTGACCACGCCTTTTGAGCCACCACAGACATCAGTGGATCGAAAGGCGGAGACACCCAGGAGGTGGAGGGTTGGGAACCAAATGCATCCAGGAATACCGACTCATCCTCGGAAGGGTTAAGGGTAGTCCAGTTCCCCCTCTGCCTAAGAATCTCAAGGATGTCTGAGAAGGAGACGTCCTCAGAGGGGGATCTCGGGGACGCTTCTGACTCCTCCAAGTCGGTATCTGAAGTGACAGACTCAGGGAAGTCAACATGCTTCCTCTTGCATTTCCTCTTTTGAGGGGGCTCCTCTGAATGAACAGGGGAGGCCTCGGAAGAGGAAGATATACCCAATGGGGTGCCCTGGAGCGCTTGTTCCCCACGCTTGGGGTCTAGAGGAGGGGCAGACGCAGGAGCAGGCACCATGGGGGGAGGAGCCGATGAGGCTGACCGTGGGGCTGACTCAGATGCCAGCACACTCCTCATGACCTCGAAGGCGCCTCTTCCCGATATCGGAGAAGGCTCCGGCTCCAAAGAGACCGGAATCCTTCCCGGCACTGAGAGAGATGGCTCCGAAGCCGATGTAGGAGCCATACTCACCTGCGCCGAAGCTCCAAGAGGGAGATTGGGGTCGGACAAGGGTCCGATGCCACTCGCCCCCTCGGAGCCGACGAGGGAGTCCCGGCACCAGATCCCTCCAAGGACGGCACCATGGAAGAGATCGGAGCTGACGACAGAACCGAAAGGGTAGGTATCGGTGCCGACGGTCCCACGATCCCAGCCTCAGCATGCTCCAGCTCTGAGCTCAAGGGATGAGTCGAAGGAGGAACTACTGCAGAGACAAGTAGAGCCGAACCCTGATGAGGGGGGGCTGGATAGCATTTTAGCCAGGGCCTGCGGTTTTAAAAGCCTGCTCACCACTCTCTCCAAATCATGGTCAGATAGTCTAGACGACCGAGAAGAGTGGGATCGGTGACTTCGCTCCGATTGCAACAAGGGTGACCCTGGAGCCTAGTATATTGACTCTAAGGATGGTGATCTGGAGCATTTTCGACTCCCTGATGGTTCCGACAGAAGAGTCCGGCCGACTGGGAGATAGGTACTTCAGCTCCAGTCGGAGCCGAAATTGGCTTGGAGATAGGTACTTCAGTTCCAACCAGAACCGAAGTTGAAGCAGACGCCACACCCGACGGCTCCGAACTGGGAGTCGGCGGCTTCGATGGCTTGGAAGGTTTCACTAACTGAGCCTTGGCCGGTGATCCTTCAGGTTTAAGCAAACCCCTAAGGATAAGCTTATTCCTACGCTCCTGCAGGACTCTTGGACTAAAGGCGTGACACACCGAACAAGAGTCCTGCAGGTGTAGGGCGCCCAAGCAATAGACACAAGAAGTGTGACCATTTGTCAGTGACATTTTCTGACAGCATGAGTCACACTTCTTGAATCCAGACACTTTCGTGTCTTTAGACATTCCTGTAAAGGAAAAATCAAAATACAAAGAAAGAGTACAAAGGGAAGTAGGTAACTAGAAATAAACACACACAGTCCACACAAATTACCACACCCTAACAGCACACACACACTCTAATAATAGAAGAAAGGGTAAATGGACCTACCAACTACCACAATTTCTAATGTAAAAATTTTACTACCTTAAAAAGGAAACAGGGATAAGCCTCTAACTAAAACAGCTTACCTTAAAAAGGAAAACGGGAGTGGGGGGGGGGGGGACTCTCTAAGAAGAAAACGAGTTTTCAAGGGGAGATTAAACACTAACTTTTTACCAACAAATACTACGACTATGTATGAACACTAAGTATTCTAACTAATAATATACAAAAAGTTCTAAATATATATCAATAAAGTGAAAAAATACGACCTGAGCCAGTAAACGCAACCTCGTAGCAGAAGCGGCAAATGAGATCTGGATATCTAGTGCCAGGCATCATGGGATATAGGGGGGACTCGAGCCAGTAAGCAGCTCTCGAGCTTTTGAAGATGGCTGAGTCGGAGCCGAGGATCAGCTCCAAACCCAACCAGTAAGAATGAAGGCGAGATAGACAACTTAACATCAAACATTTTATTTTCAGTTAAACTAACTTCTTACAATTCTGGAGGATTTCTCATAGGAAATTTCTACACAGCTCCTTTTTGACACCTGAGAAACTCTCAAAAATGAACCCTTCAAACAGCAAGTTATGTTGGAGATGTCATCTGTCTACTAATGCTGACTGGTCTCATATTTTTTATGACTGTACTAATATTAAACCATATTGGAATAAGATTAACAAATTTCTTCAAGCTATCTATACTGATATATTTGTTTTGCAAAGTCCTTAATTTTATTGAATGTTGTTAATAGTAATGATATGAAGAAAGATGACCTGTATTTGTTGTGGACAATGTTATCAATAGCCAGAAAATGTATAACTAGAAGATGGAACTCTGATGTAGCACCCACAATGAAGGAATTCCTATCATCACTGAAGAAATGCATACTAATGGAGAAAAGAACTAAAGAGTTAAGAACTTTTCCTAAGCCATTGGTTAATAGTCCATGGAGGAAAGTTTTAAATTTGATTGCGTCCCTACAGATGGAACCAAACTCTTCCTAACTATCATAGTTTACAAATTAATTTATTATTTAACTGCAAATGTTTTTATCTGAATCCTTTTTGTCAGGCTGAATGTAAATACTGTAAATAGTTATTGAATGTTATGAATGTGTTAAATTATTGTGTTATTTCATCAAAATAAAAATCATTTGAGTAAAAAAACAAATCAGCTTATACTAATTACTCCCCCTGACACTTTGACCTCAGCGTGTCTGCCCCCCCCCTCGCTTTACCCGCACTCCATAACATTCTATTTATCTCCTGGGGAAGACTTAGATCCCTGTTTCTGGTGTTTGCTACCCAATTAGACTTGTAGAGATCTAGCAGGTCAAAGACAACAGTGTCGCTAATGGCATGGTAAGTAAAACACAGATTACCCAGGAGGTCAAAGATGATAGGGTCTCTAATGATTTGGTAGGTAAAACACAGATTACCCAGGAGGTCAAAGATGATAGGGTCTCTAATGATATGGTAGATGAAAGACAGATTACCCAGGAGGTCAAAGATGATAGGGTCTCTAGTGATATGGCAGGTGAAACACACATTACCCTTCAAGAGTGTATAAGATATTAAATAAAGAGACAGAACTTCTGGCCTTTCTTGGTAGCTCAGGGTCTTTAAGACTGAAATCTTTTTTTATTTATGATGCTTTTCTAGTTGTCAGATATATCAGGTGAGGTACATCCCAAAGGGTGCATTGTACTTTACAATTGGTCTAATCAGTGTTGACTATAAGGGAACAAAGACATATTTATATCTGGGTGATATACCCTTGGCTATTATCTGTGCTAAGAAGAAGGATTTACTGACCACAGTTGCCACAAGGTGATCAAAAGAGAAGAAACTGTCAACCCAGGTATCCAAGTCCTTGGTTATATTTTCTTTTAGTAGTACAGCATTGTTTAGACTATATGTTGAGGATAGGACTTGTTCCTAAATAAAATGAAACTATATTTTTTCATGGTTAATTTGAGCCAATTTCATATATTCTCTCCTTTAGTTGTCTAATGGTCTTGGCAAGGCTAAATAATTTGCATTTCTAGCAAGCAGTGAAATAAACTGTGCGAGGAATACTACAACCAGCATGAAATCTGAAAAAATTACTACATATAGTTTTTAGAAGCCACAAACATTGGTATCCTTATTACACCTATAACAATCAGGGCTAGCCACCCAGTGGTGTGAACATTGGCTCTAGATGATTGTCACTGTTGTAGTGACACCCAACTCCATGTTCAAAAATGGGCAAAAAGGTTGTGGATGGATGGATGGATGGATGGATGGATGGATGGATGGAATTGCATGCCCCGCATTTGTATGTCCCCTACTTATTAAATACACTTCCTTCTCTTTTTATAAAAGGCTTTTCTATGTTTCATAATGTCAGTCATTTTATATATAAATGATGGGCCTCACTATAAAGTAGTAATTAACATTACAGTGGTACAAAACTGCAGAAATGCGAAGTAAACTGCAAACCTTACAAAACTTAAAATGTTTTATTAAACTGAAATTTAGCTTGAACAACAAATAGCACTTGTTTTCAGGCAGAGTATAAGTCCTTCAGCCATCAAGAATTAATTACAGTCACAATCAGTTTAAACAAACACTTAGTCACATGCCTATTGCATTTAGAATCTTAACCCTAGCTAAAATCTTGATAGTTATTATTTGCAAACCTTTTGTATAAAAAGTATACATAAATTAGCATGTTATACTGTACAGAACAAGGAGTTTGCATTTGCTTTTATGCATAAGTATTTCATCAGGCTCTGGTTTCCTCCCACATTCCAAAGACATGCAGTAGGTGGATTGGGCACTCTAAACTGGCCATAAGTATGAGTGTGCATGCAAGTGTGTGGTGTGGAAGAACTATAGCTGCAGTACCAACCACTTGGTACTATAAAGCTTGGTTCTAGATGATTGTCACTGTTGAAGTGACACCCCAACCCCATGTGCAAAAATGGGAAAAAGGGCTCGTGGATGGATGGATGGATTTATTCAGGCATTAAAAATCAATAATAGTGCAATCAATATTTACAGGAACTTACACACACACGACCATTATACTTACAACCATGAATGAAACACTAGCTAAACTCTTAATATAGATTGTTTTCAAACCCTTTTGTATCAGAATTACACATGAGCATTTTTGCACAATAAATAAGCATTTTACAAAGCACATAAAAATTAAAGCATACACTCCCTTTCTTTCTGACATAATTTTAAAACTACAGCACCGTTGAGCCCTGGCTCATTTGTTGTTGTTTGTCTTTCGGCTTTTCCCGGTTAGGGGTCGCCACAATGGAACTCCGGTCCGCTAATGATTGGCAGTTTTTTTTTTTATGGTGTCAAGTTGCCAGCCCGACGCCCAACCTTCAACGAAGGCACACCCATTCAACGAGTGTCTTTCGAACGCCCATGCAGACTCCACACAGAAGGCACTCCCAACCCAAGCTGAGAATTGAATGGGAGAACCTCTTGCTGTGAGGCAACGTACTGTTCAGATATAATTGCCACTCTGATTCTGCACACAGCAGTTCATTTTCTAAATCTCCACCACTCATGGAATGTTTCACTACCTGTAAAAACTGAAACTTAAATTCTACTTGATAGTCATATTTGCTACTTGTGGGTGGCCACGGTGGTGCAGTGGTTAGCATTGCCGCCTCACAGCAAGAGGTTCTCCGGTTCGATCCTTGGCTGGGGTGCCTTCTGTGCGGAGTCTGCATGTCCTCCCTGTGGTCGCGTGGGTTTCCTCCGGGTGCTCCGGTTTCCTCCCACATCCCAAAGACATGCTGCAGGTGGATTGGACACTCTAAATTGGCCCTAGGTGTGTGTGTGTGTGTGTGCCTTCTGTGGAAGGTTGGACGCCGGGCTGGCAACTCGACACCGTAAAACTCCACTGCCATTCAATGTGCGGACAGGTGATCCGCTGTGGCGACCCCTAACCGGGATAAAGCCGAAAGAAGAAGAAGAAGAAGAAGTCATATTTGCTACTTGTGCTTTTTTTACTTTATATCTAAAATACATTCTTCTATTCTGACTTAAAACTATATGTTTTATCTACATAACAACCGACACATTTGCATTTTACTAAATAAACTAGCCCGTCTGCATCACATTACAAAATCTTTAAAGTAATCCTGTTTCTCTGTATTAGGATGAATAAAAACATTTCCAGTCTCCACATATAAACACATTCTACATCCACTGTATTTGTATATACCCCCTTCTGTTCTTAGTATTACCACTCTTTCATTCTAAGAACTGTTCTGCTTTCTATGTGGGTGTGTTTTGGAGTTTTGTGCCTGACAATACTCTGTGCCAATAATAGATATTCAGTCAGGATCTGCCAGTTATTCGTGATGATTTCTTTAATTGGATACATATCTAAAGAATATTTCAAAAATATGGTTTATATTTATGAAGCATTTATGGACTATCACATTTTTGACCATTTAAAAAATCCATGCAGAAATGCATGCTACATCAAAAGGCTCATGACAATTTGATTTCATGAATACATTTATCTATTATACTTTCTGTATTGCCCCTCTCAAGGGGCCTAGTCTTAATTTTGATAACCTCAGTATTAAAGAGATACTCATCAGTAGTTAGTTAGGACACAATGCCTGAACCACATTCAGATGGTGCTGGTCCTGATGAGTAAATAAAATGGTTGAAAATTGTTTTGAAAGGCCAAGGGCTCTGTTTACAGCTTTTAATTCTTTTCAGTTGTCATTAAGAATTTTCTCTTGCTGGGTCCATTTACTGTGTACTGCCAAGTCATTGAAAGGGGTCCAAAGGCATAACATGAAAAGTCTTTTCTTAAACACTGCATCTCTGGCAGGGAAATAACTGTCATTCAAGGAAGTATTTTTATTTATATATACCTATATCTAGCCATCTATATCAATATAGCTATCAATATGTACATATAGATGGATAGATATAATGACCAGATAAAAACAACAGAGAATCCTTTGTTTGGTACTAAAGCTTTCTGAGTTGCCTTCTTCACCTACAGTCTGGCATGTAGTAACACTAGGATGCAAGACAGCATATAATACAAAATCTTAAGGACCCATCTGGGTCTGATGTATTGTTGCACCGGTTCCCTATTAGATGAACGAATGCTTAAAATGTCGAGTACGACATGCTTGACAGCTTTTAAGTGAACATTCATCTAAGCGAAACCGAAGAATGTCGAAACAAGGAGTTTTAAAAAGTTATAGATGACCAGCCGTCAGGAAGCCAACAGCTGACATCTGAATGGTCACCTTGCCTAGCCCTTCTTACAGTCCTCCACCGTGGTGCAGGCGCATCGTTCACCCTGTGTAATGTTATGACAGTCCTCCACTGTGGTGCGATCTCAGAGTTGGTATATTAAGTAAGGTGTGGGTAAAGCCCCCCAGTTTATTTTGTTTGTTGATTTCTTTTTGGGGGTTTTTTTTGTTTTTTTTTTGGGGGGGGTAATGGTGTAAAGTACATTTTCGCTGTCGGCCGTTTGCTTCCAGACAGCTGGCCAACTATAAGTTTTCTAAACTCTTTGTTTCGACATTATGGGGTATCACTTAGATGAACTTTTGCTTAGAAGCTGTAGAGCATGTCGTACTCAACATTTTAAGCGTTCACTCATCTAATATAGAGCCGTTGCACCAAGTCTGTAAGCATTGTTTGAATATCAGTTTGCCTTCTGCATGAATGACTTTCATCAGAATTAAATCTGTGACTGTCCTAAGAACTGTTATGGACACAACAAGGGAATTAAAGCAGACACGCAGACACTGTAATATAAAGTTCTTCCCACAATGTTTGTCTTATATTGTTGAATCCACAATTCTGTTGAATTTACCATAACAAACAATCATCCAGATAAGGGAAAATGATAAGACTTTATTTTTATAGCTGCTCAAACACTGAAACTAAACACAGGAGCAGTGGATAGCCCAAATGTTAAAGATGAAAACTTGAAATAGCACTGGGCTATTTAAGACATGAGTTGTTTTTTTTTGTTTGTTTTTTTTTTGTGGGGGGATTCAATTAAATATGAAGATAAGCAGTTATACATGTCCAGTGTTATCATAGCTCATTTATTCAGAGCTTCCCTGTGCCTGGCTTGGACACCTGTGACTACAATACCTTGGATTGCTTCTAAAACCATCTGTGGACCTACAAAGCTGATATAAATATTTCTTTTTGAACTTGCTCTAACTATCTCATGGCCATTTAACAGTTTTTTTTATTTTAATTTATTTTTTTATTTTACAGGTTCATAGAGGAATATAGGTTCATAGATTAGTACTAGGTGAACTGCCCTTGCAAACCATTTTAAGCCTAGCCAATTATCCCTTGTGAGACTCAAACCCTGCACCTTGTGTTTGTAAGGCAAACACCTTAACCATTAGGCCACCCTCCCAAAAAAAAATCCTTCTAGGTTCATAGGTTAGTACTAGGCTAATTGCCCTGGTGGGCCATTTTAAGCCTAGCCAATTACCCCTCGTGAGAATCAAACCCTGCACCTTGGTAAACACCTTAATCATTATGCCATCCTCCCACCCCTAAAATAAATTAGCAGCCCTTGCAGGTCTTGAACCCGGGACCATAAACACCACAGTCACTGACTTTACCACTAAGGCATCTGAGGCATGAGTTATTTTTTTTTTTTTGTGGGGGGACTCAATTAAATATGAAGATAAGCAGTTATACATGTCCAGTGTTATCATAGCTCATTTATTCAGAGCTTCCCTGTGCCTGGCTTGGACACCTGTGATTACTGGGAAAGTCTGACTAGACACAGGTCATTTTCAGTCGAGGCCCAGGGAGAAAAGCTCCACAATACAATAATATAATACAGTACATGACAGAAAAAATAGACCCCTGGAATCAGCAAGCCCTGCACGGTGTGCCGGAACAGTGCAGGAGCTCCAGGAGGCAATATGGCCACCGTACGATCCAGGAATAAGCTGCAAGGATGTGCACATGCGCTCCTGCACTATTCCTGCATGGACGCAGCTCCTGTATACAAATTAGCCCATTTACAAGTGAAAACCATGCAAATGAGGTGAATTCGCGATCCAGGAAGCTGTCAGCCGCCCGTGCAGGAATAGTGTAGTGTGCAGAAATGTACTCGGTTAGTAACTGAGTACATTTCTGCAAACTACAAAACAGAGCCATGACAGCTCCAAATAAAGTGTGTATATTATGGGAAACCATGCCAATTGGCAAACATAAGGCCATTGGCATGGAAAACAGTTTCAAAAATAACTTTTATTTTTTTTAGCCAATTTCAGCTGTTTAAGCGTAGGGCAGCGGCACGCAAATGGGATTGGGCCGAAAATATAAAAAATAACCTGAAATAAGCATTCTAACCAAAATCACTATTTTGCCATTATACTCAATGGCAGGTAGAAGACAACGTGGCCAGTGAATAGTGGTTGCTAAGGGGGTGAGGCTCAGTGTGGGACCTGTAACTATGCATTAGTAGGCAATCCTATGCAAATGAGGAGAATGATACTGAATCCCAGATTTCCCCTCAATGCTAGTCAGCACCCAACAGTGTAATTGCAGGAATAGCATGGTTCAAGACTAAGAGTTAGCTGACATCATAGAGGGGTGTGTCAAGCACACTGTAAGTGGATTGGATCCCTGTGGCTCGGTTTTGCCCTTAACTTAGCAGAGCTAAGCAAGAGGGTGTGTCTGAGGCTGCCCAGCACTCTTTACATTGCCTAAGCGGGTGTGCATGCGCCGCACACTGGGTTTTAAAGGGAAAAAAAGTACACCAGGAAATAGCAGCTATGTGCACATTTGAGCACTGTGTTTGTGTGGCACACCCCTGGGCTTAAACAGGAAGGCAATGGGAAGGGAAAACAGCAGTAGGAAGGTAATCAAGAAGAACTAGCATAGCTGGCAGGTGAAATGTAGCAGAATCAACCAATTACACAGACAGCAGCCCAGCCCGACCCAGAACACTACTATAAACTATGCAAACACCTTTCCCTCTGGTTTTTCCCACATACTCTACACCACCAGTGTATACAAGCAGGGAAATTTTAACAAACAAAAGCAACAAAATGATAGGGGCTGCAGTAGCTATCATACATCAACATGTGGAAGAGGCTGAGGGTGGTGAGGATGAGAATGCTGTTGACCAACCAACAGTGAGGAGATGGAGAAGAGTGTACAGACCCAGGGTAACCAACCAGGGGCTACATGAGCTGGAGTTAGTGGAGCGCTATAGGGTGGACAGGGACCTCCTATAGCAAATTGTTGAGCTGTGCCGGCCACGCCTGACACACAGAACTAACAGAGGGGAACCCATCCCAGTGGATACAAAGGTATGTGTAGGCCTAAGTATACTAGTCACAGGTACCTTCCAAAGGCCAACTGGGGATATCATGGGGATCGCACAGGCATCAGCATCCAGAGTACTCCACCATTTCCTGGATACCATGTCAGCACATGCCAGTGAGCATGTATATTTCCCCAACACCCGTGAGGCATTGGCCAGCAATATGCGACTCTTCCACCAAATAGCAGAATACCCTGAGGTAGTGGGTGCTATAGACTGCACACACATACTCATCAAAGCACCACCCGGTGAGCAGGGTAGGATCTACATCAACCACAAGGACTTTGCCTCCATCAACTGCCAGGTCATGTGCGATGCCCAGGGCATTATAATGAATGTGTGTGCTGGCTGCCCTGGAAGCTATAATAACTGCCATAGCTGGCATCTGATGCAGCTGTACCACAGATTTGCCAATGGGGACATCCCTAATGGTCACCTAGTGGGGGATGCTGATTGCGCACTGCAGCCGTGGCTGATGACACCTATCAGAAATGCACACACACCCGAACAAAAACGCCATAATGAGGCACATGCACAGAGCAGAATTATAATAGAGCGTGTGTTTGGGATGCTCAAGTCACAGTTCCAGTGCCTGGACACATCCAGTGGAGCCTTGCAGTACTCACCCGCTACATGTACTCAAATTGTCATCATATGTGCCATACCACACAATATGATCCTGTGGAAACAGCTGCAGCAGGAACAGCATGGGGCAGGGCCACACAGCCCCCACCATTGCCAAGGCCTGTACAGGCACAGAGTGACTTGAAGGAGGAACAACCTGAGCCTGCCCCAGTAGGCAGAAGGAGGCATGCCCAGTATGCTCTGGCCTTGACAAAGAGGCAATGCATAGCACATACACTGACACAGTAGGGACCCAGGGAATGACACCTCTCTCTGAATCACACATACAGTAAAAGGGATGCCAAACATGACACCACCTGTGCTCAACCATGTATAGGGAGTGTACTATGTGCATATGACATAGGCAGCCCTCCAGCACCATCCTCAATACTGGCACAGCCACAAGGTAAGTCACTCTTTCTACCAACTGCCGAATGGAGTAGTATGTGTTGTTACGTGTATCTATGGTATGGATGCGAGCATGCATGGGAATCGGGTGGCTGAATGGAATGCAAGCAGATAGTAGTGGCAGCATGAGATCTGTAACAAATACTGGTGTCACCAAAGTAGCCATTACTACACATGGTGACAAAACCCACTGCAGGAAATGTGTTGGGCCACATGTGCATCCATATGACACACACATGCCAGTCAGGGAGGCTCACATACCCAACAACAGTCCCAGCCAGCAGGAGAGATGTAGACAAACACAAAGAAAAAAGGCTGTGCTAAGGCCTCTGAATGATGGTTATGGGTAACCTCCCCCCAGGCATACACAGACAGACTACAACAGGTCAGGCAGTGGGAATGTTAGTTCTCAAGGGTAAGAAGTCAGAAACTGATATGTAGGTCAATCAAACCTAAGACCTGTAGTACACTGATATGCCTCTAGTCAGCATGGTAGGTTAGAATACAGAATGAAATGGAGTACCTGACATACCAGTACAGTAATTGCAAATGTGTACAAGTGTCAGGTGTGCCCCAACCCCCAATCCTATGTAGAAATGTAGTAACAGTCAAGTGTACCTTCCCCCACCATTCCTATGTAGAAATGTAGTAACAGTCTGGTGTGCCCTTCCAATCCGATATAGACACGTAGCAATAGTCAGGTGTGCCCCCCCCCCCCAGTCCTATGTAGAAATGTAGTAACAGTCAGGTGTACCCCCCCCACCATTCCTATGTAGAAATGTAGTAACAGTCTGGTGTGCCCCCCCCAATCTGATGTAGACACATAGTAACAGTCAGGTGTGCCCCCCAATTCTATGTAGAAATGTAGTAACAGTCAGGTGTGCCCCCTCATTCTTATGTAGAAATGTAGTAACAATCTGGTGTGCCCTCCACAATCTGATGTAGACACATAGTAACAGTCAGGTGTGCCCCCCCCCAGTTCTATGTAGAAATGTAGCAACATGTATTTGTAGGTATAATACCAGTGGAGCACAGATTACCTTAGGTGGCCAAGGTAGCAGGATAGATTGTAGCATGTGTACAATATGCATGTATGTGTGTGTGTTAGTTTGGTGTGTGTTTTATATTGTGTGAGAGTGGTCAGTATGTATGCATGGTGAGGTTTGTCCTTGTGGCCATTGCCCAGTACTGCCGATGACAGGGCCATGTCCTCACAACTGCAGTACCAAACACAATGCTCCCCAGTATAACACAATCTAGCAGTAAGCCATTGTAAATGTATGGAAGTAATATGTGTCACCATCTGAAAGATGGACATGGCATGACTGTTGGGCCAGATAGGCAAGCAGTACACAGGGGGAAGTACCCCAGACAAACAGTGTATAATGTGCAACCATTAAATGGACACATCCTTGGAATTGTACATACAGGTTTTCAGCAAATTATCTGGGCTTGTAGTAGGGAATACCAATGTTGTCTGGCCAAACACTCGCAGACCACAAAGGTCATAGGAATAATGTATTGAGAAACAGCTGATGTCCCTCCACAAGCCAGCATAAGTGGAATGCCCCATGCATATCTGTGAGTCAGATGCAAGTAGTGTCCATAGCACACATGCACCCAGCTCACCCAACCACCACCCAGAGGTATCTGTCCGGTATTATCCCTGCTGTTGGGAATGAGTACAATATGACCTCCCACCTGTGTATGGCAATAGCGAAAGTATGCAGCATGCAGTGCAGGTGTTCCATGCAGGTGTGTCCCTAGCTGTAAGCAGCACCCTGCCAGCATTCACACCACTGGATCAATACTGACAGAAAGTATTAACATGAACACCTAGCACACCTACCCTCTCACCCCACGGGAATATAGTGTATTGCAGTCTGGGACTGTAGGACTGACAGAATGCAATGGCCTGCTACAGCTGGCCTGCATCACTACCAAATGGCCTACAGTCCTCTGCCAAAGGCCTGTGTCTCAACCGTACTGTCAATGTATGTTATGTCATGGACTCCCAAATAACAACATAACCCAGTCCACAATGGATGTACAAGTATGGGATCCTCTGCCACCACTGTACCAAGATGATGAACCAGTTACACAGACCCAGCAGCAAGTGTCTGCAGCTCCTCTCCTCCATGGCATGAATTTGCAAGAATATGTAGTAGGTGACCACAATACTGGACGTTGGAGGGGTGTGGGTGGGTAAGTGGTGTGGGACTTACAAACACAAGGTGCAACACAAGGTGTCTCACAAGGAATAATCTAGCTAATACTGGCTAGGCTGCAGGGTTAGCTTACTACTAATCTATGAATCTAACCTATATGCAAGGCCATGTGGACAAACCACAGTAACATGTCCACCATGCCCTACTGCATGAACTGTGGACCAACACCAATATACTGCTGTGATGAGGTGATAACTACAGGAAAGTATCAGAGAATGTTCGCATAATGTATGGAAGAAGATAGAATAATAGAGGGGTGGGTGGGAGCATGGGCAGTATGGAGTGTGCAAACTCCGAAACATAGCCATGTGCACATACTATCCCTGGCTGTAAACACAAGAATGGGTGGCTACAAACCTGCTCGTAAACCACAGTAGGGGTAATGTTCTGACTTATGACCCCTCCCTCTGGGTAACCTGTGTGTATCTGTACAGCTCTGAGATATTGTCACAGCAAGATAAGGCCATACTGTTATGTCAATGGATGTACAAGTATGGGATCCTCTGCCACCACTGTACCAAGATGATGAACCAGTTACACAGACCCAGCAGCAAGTGTCTGCAGCTCTCCCTCCAGAATGGCATGAATTTGCAAGAATATGTAGGCGTTTGACCACAATACTGGACACAGCTGCATTCACCCTGTGTACCCAAGGACATCACTGCAAGAAAATATGCCTACCTGACAGTACTTGATGACATAAAACATCACAGTGTATAACAGTACACATCTGAATATCTCTGCTAACACCAGGACCATGAAGAAGCAGCAGCACAGACACAATTACCTACAGTAACCCACTATCCTTTGCCCATTTTGACCCCATATTGTCAATCGATCTACAGATAGGTACATAGGTACATAGATTAATACTAGGCTAACTGCCCTTGTGGGCCATTTTAAGCCTAGCCAATTACCCCATGTGAGAATCAAACCCTGCACCTTGTGTCTGCAAGGTAAACATTTTAACCATTCTGCCATCCCCCACCCAAAATATGAACCTTCATATCTGTAAAGCTCTTTCCAGTAGTGAGAATTAAACCTTGCACCTTGTGGTTGAAAGGCATACACCTTAACCACTGTACTATTTGGCCTTCCATCCTGCAGAGACAGTTTGTTAGCCGTAGGTGTAGAACACAAAAGTCTGCACTGGAGTACAATCTACCTGGAATGGATTCATACATGCATTACATAAGGTCATACTGGGCATGCTCCCACACTTAGAGAAATGAAGGCAATGTCAGACAACAAAATACTGAAAGGTCATACTGGGCATGCTCACACACTTAAAGAAATGAAGCCCATGTCTGGCAACAACAGTGGACCATACATATCTGACAGTTGCAGATGTTAGTGCATACACTCCTCAGTATGCACCAGTCATGCTTTGCACAAACATTGGATAGGAACACACATATATCCAAGGACAACACACTATAATATGCCAAAAGTACACATACATAGATGTGTGGAAGAGAGTGACAGTGACAAAGAGCCTTCCATCATGAGGCCTGTCCCACCCAGCACACAGCCAAATGGTGACAACCACATGAAGTACAAATATCACTCACCATAGACATTTGCCTCTGGAATCCCTCAGCATTATTGACTCTGTGGTGCTAGCTAACTGTGCAACATGACTCTATAAGGCAATAGTCATCTAGCAGTTGTATACATGTACCTGTGGAATATAAACCTGTGTGTGCCTGAGTGTGGTGTGTCTGCCTCTAGACGAATGGGTTATGGCCCATGCACACACACTACCCTCCCCCTTGCCCTACTATGGCAAGCCTGCTGATGTCATTCACTTTGAAATACACCTTTGGGGAAGGAGTAGCCCAGTAATCTCTGTGGCACATCCTATAACTGCATAATGCTGTAGTGTGATAAACTAGTTAGGTAGGAGTTCTAATCCCAGATGTGACAACTCTGTGTATGTTTATCTGTGTACCGATCAATGCTTTTTAGGCTAGTCACACTCACTACAATTCAAATGCCCTACTTTGGCATGCATGCTCTTGTCATTCACTTTGAAATACACCTTTGGTGAAGGAGCAGCCCAGTAATTTACGTGGCGCGTTCTATAACTGTGTAGTGTGATAAACTAGTTAGGTATGAGTTCTATTCCCAGACATGGCAAGTGTGGATGTTTGTGTGTGTGTCTGTGTAGGGAGCAATGCTTTTGATGCCATTCACAGTCACTACAACCTCCAGTGCCCTTCTTTGGCAAGCCTGCTGATGTCATTCACTTTGAAATACACCTCTGGGGAAGGAGTAGCCCAGTAATCTCTGTGGTGCACCCTATAACTGCATAATGCTGTAGTGTGATAAACTAGGTAGGAGTTGTAATCCCACACATGACAACTGTGTGTGTTTGTCTGTGTAGGAATCAATGCTTTTTAGGCTAGTCACACTCACTACAATTTCAAATGCCCTACTTTGGCAAGCGTGCTGATGTCATTCACCTTGAAATACACCTTTGGGAAAAGAGCAGCCTAGTAATCTCTGTGGTGCATCCTATAACAGCATAATGCTGAGGTGTAATATAGTATGTCGGTAGGGGTTCTATTCTCAGACATGGCAAGCGGGGATGTTTGTGTGCTTGTGTGTGTGTGTTTGTCTGTGTAGGCAGCAATGCTTTTGAGGCCATTCACAGTCAATACAACCTCCATTGCCCTTCTTTGGCAAGCCTGCTGATGTCATTCCCTTTGAAATACACCTTTGTAGAAGGAGTAGTCCAGTAATCTCCATGGTATGTCCTATAGCAGTGTAATGCTGTAGTGTGATATACTAGTTCAGTAGGAGTTCTATTCCCAGACATGGCAAGTGTGGATGTTTGTGTGTGTGTTTGTTTGTCTGTGTAGGGAGCAATGCTTTTGAGGCCATTCACAGTCAATACAACCTCCATTGCCCTTCTTTGGCAAGCCTGCTGATGTAATTTCCTTTGAAATACACCTTTGTGGAAAGAGTAGTCCAGTAATCTCCATGGTACATCCTATAACAGTGTAATGCTGCAGTGTGATATACTAGTTCAGTAGGAGTTCTATTCCCAGACATGACAAGTGTGGATGTTTGTGTGTGTGTGTTTGTTTGTCTGTGTAGGGAGCAATGCTTTTGAGGCCATTCACAGTCAATACAACCTCCATTGTCCTACTTTGGCAAGCCTGCTGATGTCATTCCCTTTGAAATACACCTTTGGGAAAGGAGTAGTCCAGTAATCTTTGTGGTGTGCCCTATAACTGTGTAATGCTGTAGTGTGATAAACTAGTTAGGTAGGAGTTCCAATCCCAGACATGGCAACTGTTAGACTTGGTGTGTGTGTGTGTGTGTGTGTGTGTGTGTGTATGTGTGTGTGTGTGCGTGTGTGTGTGTGTGTGTGTGTGTTTGTCATTCATATCCTGTGTAGAGGTGGCTGTGCATATGTAACAACTGGACTCATTGTGGAGCGGGTTTTGCAAATTTATTCTATGGTGGGCCTATTATATGTCACAATGTCAACCTTACAAGGATAATAGATGTCAAACAGCAGAGAGGTTGGGGTTGCCTATCCATACCCCTACATGTGACATCAAGGCCTGGCGAACAAATATAGGCAACCCTTGTATTACCCAGAGAACACTCTCAACCCATGTCTCATACACAAACACACTTGTCTAGGCAACAACTGCTTTGTTGGTAGTACCCTGCATATTGCCCATTGATAGTAACCATGGTGTGATTGCAGTACACTACAGAGGTCATGGCACTCTGTCCCATCACTACAATAGACACATAATTGCAGACAGTGCGCCTTCACTATGCTCCCCACTAGATGCCTGCAATAACTGTAATGCCATCAAATGTGACCCACAAAGGACATACCATACCTTAAACACATGCCCTGTATGGACAAATGCCACTGACACCAGGGAATACCTGTATCATGCTATAAATGTTGGTGCAGGGTAAACCTGGTGTCCATTACCAGTTCCCGCCACATTAGTCCAGGACTGGCACATCTGATGATAACAATCTGTGTACACAACATGGACCAGACACCCCAGGTACAGTTCCACATGTCCAAATAAAAAGGAAAAGGCACCAAGCTAACACACAGTAGACGTTTATTCACAAAAAGAACGAAATGGTAAGCGCTTTCACAACTAACATTGCTTCATCAGACAACACTAGAAAAACAACCCAATTCTTAAATAAGCACATGTAGAACCAATTAATTAAATTTGACCAATGAAATAAACGTGAATTAAGTTCATGACTCTTACTGCCAAGACAATATAAAAAGCATAGTAAACATGGAAACTATTAATATGCATAAATAGAAATAAAACATTAACATAAAAACATATATAGACATTAAATAAAAAACTACTGTGTAACCTAAATGATAAAAATTAAAAAAACCTACTTAAACATATCAAACAAAAATCATTCAAGACTTAAATTAATGCTTAAGTTGTCTAGCCTTTAAAAAGGGAATCAGAGAGGTAGTGCCATTAAGGCCAGGATACTTCTCAGCATTAAGCTTCAATATCCATTTCTGTTCTTGACCCTCAGTGAAAATTTCTAAATCACCTCCTCTAGGATTCCTATAAATATGCTGCAGGACTAAAAACCTAAAGGAGTGAGAATGATCATTAGACATAACATGATTAGCTAGCGCATTGGTTTGTTTATTATTGTTAATATCTCTCACATGCTCTAAGATACGATCTTTGAGCATTCTGTTGGTTTTTCCTACATAAAAAGCAAGACATTGTTGACAAAAACAGAAGTAAACAACATCTGTAGTTCTACAGTCTGAATACTGATTAGAGTGTAGTGAAAAATGTCTAGTAGGATGCAGATATTTATTCTTACTAAAAATAAATTGACATGCATTACAATTCCTACATGGGAAAGTTCCACGAAGAGTAGATCGACTATCAATTCTATGTGCTTCACCATGGCAAAGATGCTGCTTAAGTGATTTATTGTTCTTGAAACTAAAAATAGGAACCTGACCAACCTTATCTGTAAGACCAGGAACTTCCTGTAGCAGAGACCAATATCTCTTTACTACATCTGTATACTGATTGATGTTGCTGGAAAACTGAAACACCACTCTAAAATCATTACTAGTTGTAGCATTATGTTTTATATTAACAGTAAAATTTTCAGTATTAAGATAAGGTCTACACCTAGTACCTCTCAGTTTCCAAGCATCAGATATAGTCTGATCAATGTCTACACTAGAATACCCTCTATCCATAAACTCAATTTTCAAATTATTTAATGCTATTACTGCATCCTCATCTCTACTATGCAGCCGTAGCATCCTGAAGACTTGACCCTTCAGCACATTCCTAGGAATGTGTCTTGGGTGCATATTGGATCTATGCAACAATGTATTCCTTCTGGTTGGTTTGAAGTAGATGTTGCTACAAAAACGATTCAAATCAGATTTATTAACTTTAACATCTAAAAAGCTTATGTCTGTAGCAGAGCTATGATATGTAAACATCAGAAAATCAGTTGTCGAATGCAGATAATCTAAAAGTTGATCTATATCAGAACCAGAGCCCATCCATAGCATAAAAACATTGTCTACAAAATGAACATACCATAGTACTTGTTCAAGGAATGGATTACTAACAGACAGAACATGCTGATCTTCCCAACTAACCAATGCTAAGTTGGCGTAGCTATTGGCACAAGCAGTGCCCATAGCCACACCAACTTTCTGCAGAAAAAACTGCTCCTGAAATATAACAATGTTATTTTCTAAAATAATCTCCAATAAGGTACAAATTAATTGTATCTTGGTGTTAGTCAAACATCTGTTCACAGAACGAAATTATCTAATGCTAGCAACACCCCATGAATTAGGTATACTAGTGATCAAGGATTCTATATCTAATGTAACAAGAACAAAAACCTCATTACTATCAATGCTCTCCAGTCTATCATGTAACCGTTGTAAAAATGTCTTAGTGTCCTTCAAAATAGTATGACAATTTGCCAAAAAAACATGTAAACTTCCTTCTACATAGATGGAGAGAGGTTCAGTGCATCAACCAGTGCCTGAAACAATAGGGCGCATAGGTGGAGAACATAAATCCTTATGAATTTTAGGTAAACCATAAACCCTGGGGACAACAGGCTTGTGAACACTAAAATACTTGAAAAGTGAATCATCAATCAAGTTTGTGATCAATAAATCAAAAATCAGAAAAGAAACCTTATCTATAACAGCATTGACAGTGGGTTTAGAAATGCACTGGTACGTCTGAGTATCTAATCAAAGTTTCTCCATTTGTGCAACATATAGTTCCTTGTCCATTAAAACAATCCCACCTCCTTTATCAGCTTGTTTAATAACTAAAGAACGTAGATTTTGTAAATCTTGTAGGGATCTACGTTCTTCAGTTGTCAAATTATAGAATGACGAACTATTAACAGATGAAGCATTCATATCCCTGAAGGCAATTTCACATGCATCAATAAACCGTTGAATACGAATAGGTGTAGCTGGAATAAAAGTACTCGGTTGTTTGTAAATACTGGCCTGATTACCTGAACTTGTAGGATCTGAAGGAAATAAACATTTCAAAGAGAGACTTCTACCCAGTAATCTTAAGTCTTTTAACATCTCAGCAGGATCAGCTTTCTTAGCAGGAATGAAAGACAGACCCTTATTTAGTAAATTAAGTTGCTCAACATTTAAATTAAAAGAGGAAATATTTATAACTAAACCTGAAACTAAATGCGTCTCTTCTTGGATTGGTGGGCAGCTCCATCCGTATTGTAGTTCTTGGATGTCTTGCCGTTGTATGTGAAACTCTTGGAACGAGTTCTGTAGGGCAATGCTGCCTTCAACGAGTAGTCGCCCTTCTTCAACTTGTCTAAAAAAACACTAGTATCTTTATTAACTACTTGCCCTCAAATATCATTACCTGCAGAGGTGCTAGAAGTATGTAACGTTACTGTTGATGCATATGAAGGTTTTATGGTGTTTCCAGCCTTCTCTGCGATGACAACAGGAGCTGCAGAGCTGCTAGAAACAGAAGGGAAAGTTTGTGTACCTGGAACATCATGTTCAGCGTTCATAGATGCGGGTGCCATATCTGTTTGATCATATGCAGTACCGGAAATAGAACCGGAAGAACGAACCATAATTTCATGTGAAGCATTAGTGTTAGAAATAATATTATGAAAACCATTACCTTGGTTAGATCTATTAACTTCTTTTGGCCAAGAAAAAACATTGTTTTTAGCAAAATCTGCTTTGTCTCTATTGAGTTTGGATAGCTTAACAGATTGTAATTTCTTCACATAAGCGACAATATTTTCTTGCAGTTGACTCATTTTATTGAGAGTAATATCGCAAGAAAAGCTATCTGTAATCTTGGTCTCAAGGTCAATGATTTGTGACTTTAAATCGGCTTCAATAGGTGAAAAGAAATCCAATAAAAGTTCCATATACTTAGAGCTGAATTGTAAGTTTATCTCTTGCCACTTACGGAGTAAAACTGTGTATGTATCTCCATAGGTGGGCATGTTTAAAATCCTCAAGCCACGTGGAATAATCTTAGCTTCTAGCGAATCTTGTAGATGCAACCACTGCCATTGTAATCTTTTATATTTGTACATTAAGTTTTCTAGACTTTTATACTGTTGAAAAAACTCTGGTAAGCGTTGTAGAGTAGAGAACGTATCATCCATGCCAGCATGTGAATCCATATTGAGAAATGGATTTACTGGAATGTCTAAAATCCTTAGAAAACGGTGATGCTGTCCACTCATGGACTGTTCAGTTGAAGTATCTTCCATGTAACCGTCTGCCCCTTCACCAAGTAAAAAAGAGAATAAGAATAAAGCAAACACGGTTGTAGGTAAAAGCCAAGGTACAAAAAAATGTCCAAATAAAAAGGAAAAGGCACCAAGCTAACACACAGTAGACGTTTATTCACAAAAAGAATGAAATGGTAAGCGCTTTCACAACTAACGTTGCTTCATCAGACAACACTAGAAAAATAACCCAATTCTTAAATAAGCACATGTAGAACCAATTAATTAAATTTGACCAATGAAATAAACGTGAATTAAGTTCATGACTCTTACTGCCAAGACAATATAAAAAGCATAGTCAACATGAAAACTATTAATATGCATAAATAGAAATAAAACATTAACATAAAAACATATATAGACATTAAATAAAAAACTACTGTGTAACCTAAATGATAAAAATTAAAAAACCTACTTAAACATATCAAACAAAAATCATTCAAGACTTAAATTAATGCTTAAGTCGTCTAGCCTTTAAAAAGGGAATCAGAGAGGTAGTGCCATTAAGGCCAGAATACTTCTCAGCATTAAGCTTCAGTATCCATTTCTGTTCTTGACCCTCAGTGAAGTTTTCTAAATCACATCCTCTAGGATTCCTATAAATATGTTGCAGGACTAAGAACCTAAAGGAGTGAGAACGATCATTAGACATAACATGATTAGCTAGCGCATTGGTTTGTTTATTATTGTTAATATCTCTCACATGCTCTAAGATACGATCTTTGAGCATTCTGTTGGTTTTTCCTACATAAAAAGCAGGACATTGTTGACAAAAACAGAAGTAAACATATGTAGTTCTACAGTCTGAATACTGATTAGAGTGTAGTGAAAAATGCCTAGTAGGATGTACATATTTATTCTTACTAAAAATAAATTGACATGCATTACAATTCCTACATGGGAAAGTTCCACGACGAGTAGATTGACTATCAATTCTACGTGCTTCACCATGGCAAAGATGCTGCTTAAGTGATTTATTGTTCTTGAAACTAAAAATAGGAACCTGACCAACCTTATCTGTAAGACCAGGAACTTCCTGTAGCAGAGACCAATATCTCTTGACTACATCTGTATACTGATTGATGTTGCTGGAAAACTGAAACACCACTCTAAAATCATTACTAGTTGTAGCATTATGTTTTATATTAACAGTAACATTTTCAGTATTAAGATAAGGTCTACACCTAGTACCTCTCAGTTTCCAAGCATCAGATATAGTCTGATCAATGCCTACACCAGAATACCCTCTATCCATAAACTCAATTTTCAAATTATTTAACACTATTACTGCATCCTCATCCCTACTATGCAGCCGTAGCGTCCTGAAGCCTTGACCCTTCAGCACATTCCTAGGAATGTGTCTTGGGTGCATACTGGATCTATGCAACAATGTATTCCTTCTGGTTGGTTTGAAGTAGATGTTACTACAAAAACGATTCAAATCAGATTTATTAACTTTAACATCTAAAAAGCTTATGTCTGTAGCAGAGCTATGATATGTGAACCTCAGAAAATCAGTTGTCGAATGCAGATAATCTAAAAATTGATCTATGTCGGAACCAGAGCCCCTCCATAGCATAAAAACATCGTCTACAAAACAAACACACCATAGTCACTGAACATGCATGTGGGACATGCACATCCCAGACACCATCCATGTTATGGACTATAGAACACATACATGGCAAGCATTGCACAGCACTGGCCACACACAATAGTAACCCAGATGACTGGATGGTGAATACAATGCCCACCTGTGTAGGCCAATCCAGACACTACACCCCTGAGCCACACTGCAGTCCATTGTCATGTGGCCTAATGCCAAGGTATACCCTTCACCTAGCCTTGTACAGCCTTCTGGCACAGTCAACCACTACACACCTGTGAAGCAATACATCCATTCATGTCAGTACTGACACCCTGTGGCTGTGTGTGTGGAGTATAATACTTTCGACCCCATTCACAGTCACTACAACTCCCATTGGCCTACTGAAGCATGCCATCTGATGTCAGACACCTTCACATACCCTTTGCCCATATACCATCTGGATAACGCCTGTGGTGCATGTGATACTTGTGTATTACTGTATTGTGGCACACTAGCTAGTTAGGGAGTCTATTCCTGACCCTGCCAACTGTGTTAATGTGTGTGAGTCCCTGAGACAGTGTGGCTGTGTCAGCATTGACACCTGTTCATGATGACAGGCATGTGTACTACACCTACCTTATCGTTCCTATATCACTGTTGCAGATGTCACTCACCATCAGAAATACCTGTGGATAGCTCCCCAACATGTAAGCTATGTGGCGCATGCAATAACTGCATAGACATGTAATAGCGATGCATAGTCAGTCAGGTGTTTGAAACCCTGTACTGGTAACTGTGTGACACAAACATGCTTAGGTTATCCTCTCCCTGACTTACTTTGTTTCTCTCACTCCCTCTCTGGTGGATGTGGAGTAGTACACCTGCTTTGCTTAGGCAGCAGCTTGTGTTTTGTAAGTGATGTTGATGGCCTCTGCACGAATGGCAGTTCCACTCTAGCTGATTGCATGTGGGACAGCTGTGGTAACATTCCCATAGCCAATTGCATGGAAACACACTCCAATATCTAGGAACATCATGTGGGTGTTGGGCCTTTACATTCACTGTGAGCAGGACCTCATGTTGGTGTTTGGCAAACAGCATCACAGATGGTATTGGGATTTACCCCTAACAACATACACTGTGGAGACAGTCCGACAAACAGGAGGGGATGTACCAGACATGACTACAGAATGTAAGTGTTGCTCTTCTACATTTGGAGTAATGTTGGTTTAACAAGGTGTGTGTGGATATGGCTGGTCTACATGATTTAATACCTGTCATGACAGTGTTATGTGTTTGAGGAAACACCCACCTGTAGGGTTATCTGCAGACTGGGCAGTGTTTGGAGTCTTATGTTTCTTGTGCTTCTCACAGATCACCTATCTTAAAACTGCAGAAGCATAGTCTGAGGACTGCAGTCAGTATATATTGACAGCCATGAGAGTTACTGACTTCATGTCCCTCATAGGACATATGTCACAGCAAACCCTTTTACGGCAGTAACTGTAATGAGGGTATCACAGCAACATGCCAATATTGGCCCAGTGTTTGTGGCTCCAACCACAAGTCTTTCAACCTTTATACATATGTCATGCAGTAAGAGGTGCATATGTTCTGTACACCATTATATACTGACATCATACCAGATAACAAGCCAGTCAGATATCAGACTGCTAGACATGTTAAGTATAGTCAGGGGTTATTTCAGAGGACATAACCTAGGCATTCTGTGGTTGTGTGTACAGTACTGGGGTCTGTGTACTTATGGTAATTGTCAACAGTATGTGTATTGCGCATACGTACCTTGGCCTGTGCACAGACTGTGTTAGATACCAATGTTCTTGGTCCTGTTTTATCTGATGTTACATGCTGCTCCATTGCATGGTATCCTATCAGCTCACATGTCTGTAGGGCCAAACACACATGTGTCCCATACCACAGACAGGCATCGGACCACAATATGTCGTAACCCAGTTTATGTAGGGTTAGTGTGTGAGTGGCACATATGAGGATGGTGTGTATCTGACAGTCCATATAGTGTCATATTAAGCTTGCGTACCATATGTGGCTGTGGCTGTGTTCACATTGGTTGTGGGTATGCACTTTCTCACAGGTTTCTGTTACTCTATGCTGTGACATGCGTGTAGAGCCTGCTATATTTGCGAGTACATGTGTATTCCCCCATACAAAATGAAGTCCAGTGTTGTGCCAGTCTGCCTGTAATTTGCACAGTGCTTTGTTACATGCCTAGCAGCTTAGTGTAATTACCCAGTGTGCTGTTATGTCCAGATATTTGCATGACATATTGCTGCCAGGCCACCATAACTGTTGTGTATTTCTGACAAAGCAGTGGGATTCTGTACAGATGTATGTCACTAACTACTGGGTAGCATGTGGCCATGTGACCTCTGCACCACCAGGTATTATGTGTCAGGACAGACTGGCGTGGGTGAATGCATAAACTGTGTGGGCACATGTAGTCCAGTATTTATGTTATATACCCGTGTACATGGCTGTTAACATCCACATTGTCAGGCATGGTCCACATGTCCCACACAAAGGGGATCTGTGTACACCTGTGGACTGACCAGATAGACTGTCCACATATATTGGTCATATCTCTGCTGTAGTCCACAGGATCATTACTGTGCTAGTAGTGGTACTGTATTATGATGTCCTTAGGATGTCTGTCAGTAACCAATGGCATACATGTCAAAAGCAAATGTGACCTCCCATACACAACATGTCTGTTAAGACAACCCCTGTTACAGTAGCAATAGTCTACATATATACCTGCAATACATACATGACATCCCCTTGCACTAACAGGTTGGGACTATTGGTGCTGAGGTAGGACTCCACTCCATGTTCTGGACATATGGTAATGGACATATATAGATATATAAACATATACATATCAACATACTTGTATGTATATATATATATATATATATATATATATATATATATATATATATAGATATATATATATCTACACACACATATATATATATATATATATATATATATATATATATATATATATATATACATATACAAACACAAATATATACATATACACAGCTATATATGTCTACACATATACAGATATATAGATATATATGCACATATAGGTATGGATATCTACATATATATCAACATAAATAGGTATATGTGAACATATATGTCTATGTACATGTAGGCATATATCTACATATGTATATATCCATATCCTTGTCATGTGTAAACATTAAGGTTGTGTTCACCTTCCCAGATGTATCACACCATATGTATCTGATATGTGTATATTTAGATTTAACAACATATGTGATGCAACAGTAATATCACTAATAAGTACTACACAATTGTGGAGGTCACAGCAATTGTTCAATACTATTCAGTATGTGTACTGACAGATATATTGGTAAAGAAACAACTGCCTTCACAGCTGTCATGGCATAGTGGTTAACTGTTATGACGTTAGTGTACAGGGTCCTGGGTTCAAGACCTGAAAGGAATGTTTATTTTGTTGCTGGGCAAAACAAGGGTTGTTGGATACAGAGTGGTTAAGGCAGTTTTGAGCAGCTTTAAGTGCATTTGTGTCAGTTTGCATGAAGCTCAGCGGTGCTAACATATAGTTAAACGTACAGGTGCTTACACCATGTAGGCTTCGCTTACCAGTGCGCAAATAGAATTAGCTATAATATTGCAGCAATGCTGACACATGCTAAGCATGGCTCAGCCCTGGTATCCAGTGCTCACATTCAAGTCTGATAACATAGCAGGGTAATGACATCTGTTATAAGTGTATGTAATGCCATGTACAAAACATGCGTCTATGTGCCATCAGTACAGTAGCAAGAGGTGTGAGTGTCATGTCTGGGACACTCAAGTATATAAGACCTGTACATCACTCTTACCCATGTGAATGTGTTACATACAAGGGTAGTGACCCAGGTAACATGCCGTCACACTGTAATGTAATGTATCATGCCGTTACTACTGTTGACAGTGCTTTCCCAGGCAAGAGTAGATTGCTAAATGTAGTACTGGCAACAAGCACCCCTGCAGGCATAGCTGGATTCTGAGGCCTCACTGTTATTTTCCTGATGTGTGAGCTGTGTCACAGTACATATCCCCTACTGGGTAATGATCTGGCATGTGGAAAATAACTGTAGACTACTGTCTGTACAGCACATGTCAGTGAGGGCTTCCAACATGTAATAATGGCATACATATTGTTGTCAGACGTCTATCTGTCGACACATTCATCCCAATGCATAGCTAGTTGCCAATATGATGTCTGTCAGTCCCTGTACAGATGTGCAGATGGCAGGTATCCAGCTTGGATACATACATGCAACCTATGCTTGACTGACACTGACATGTCTGCCCAGCTGTGTTATACCTGGCACAGATAGGACAAAACGCCCTGTACACACCACATGCCATGGGTACCTCCACTACACTACCACAGTCAACAGAACATGCTTGGGTACAGGTTTCCATCACAGACACTAACCATGTGTTGTAATACATGTTGCATACATGTCAACTGGATCACCTCAATGGCCATTTGCAGGAGGCACCCAGAGGATTGGCTGATGCATGTCACTTTCACCCTGAGGGTCACTACAGTGGTGTCTGTTGATAGATTGCCTGCTGGCACATGGCAGGTGGCATGATACCACTGTACACACACCCCCTACACTTCCCATCTCTCCAAGGACAATAGCATGTACACACCTATGACCACCTGCAGTGATGCACCCCAGTAATGACAAATGTGTACATATGCATTACTGAGGATATCAGTGTCTGTGTGTTAGTACACCTGTAGTTGGGAATACCAGGAGGGCCTTCACACTCACCGCAACACCCATTGTCATAGTAAGATGTGGCTGCTGTTGTACCAGACATTACATGTACCCTGTTATGCTCCTTTCCCTAACGGCCACATGAGCCTTGCAGTACCAGCACAACAGTGTTGTACAAATGGGATGATAGGCATGGGATACCCATTGAGTTCTGGCAAGTGTGTGTATGTGTGCATGTATGTATATCTGTAGGGGACAGAATTCTGAGGCCACATACTCCTATTGCAATACGCATTGCCACGCAGTAATACAGATAGTGATGTTGCTGCCCTTAGGTTAAGCATGACAATGCATCACCCTACTATGCCTGTGGCATGTGCATTAGATGCATATCCCTGTAGTACCACTGTTGGGATGGACAATAGGTTGTATCACAGTCATGGGCAATGAGTGATGGTGGGTATGTCAAAGTGTCATCATGGGTTCCAGTGTGTACAATATCCACTATGGGATGTGGGTGCTGTGCACACTGTCATTACACCATGGTACCCCTGGTACATGTCCCATGTATCACTGTATGGTGATCACTGTCACCATCAACCATACAGGTAACTGATACCACAATCCAGCCCAGTTATGCATGTGCTGTGTGCAGCCTACCTGTAACACATTGGACACAATGACAAGTTAGTTACCACTGATAGGCCCAGATCTCTCGGATGTGTGTCTGCCTGTTATGTGTCTGTTAAAGTGTATATGATGATATGTCACACCATGTATTGTCCATATACAATCATTACATCCCCCATTACCATACTGTACATGTCTGGGGATGTTCTGCATGTAACATGTAACCTGGAACACACCTCACCCTAAATGATGTGTTGTGTTTGTGCAATGAAAACCACACACATCAGCAGCACTACATACCTAGGTAGGGGTCCAGTCTCAGTGTTGCCAAGTAAGAGTGTGTGCGTATGTGGATGGATCTACATCAGGTTGCTGATTATACATGTCCCAGCGGTTCACCTGTCCATGTGGCACAGGCAGTAACTGTTATACAGACCTGTGACATGTGTTCAACTGTACCCAGGAAATGTCACAGCCATGGTGTCACCCCTTGTGAAATATGACTGCAGACCATCCTCCTGCTGACACATGTACACCTATGACACAAATGGATAACATTATGGAGACCACAATCACTCAGTGTTACTAACAGCTACAATGCATCATGGCTGAACAGCTACACTACCTGACATGTATGCATTCAACATTACTGCTGACAGCATGTTAACCAGCAGTACATTGGTACACTGTGGTACAGTCACCTTGTACATCAGAAGCATATTATCCTGTCCCTGCATCGATGTTATGGATGACAGGGATGTGGCACAGGTATCATCATATGCACAGGGTGTGTTGTTGGCTTGCCAGAGACCAAGGGTGGGCCATACATTTGACACCATGTGTGTAGGTGAGGGGTGTAATTAGCTGAAATGGGTGTGGTGATGTGGTGTGTGTAGGTATGCGGTTGCCCTAGTTGTGTGTGTATAGTGTGTGGGTATGCATGTACACAGTTCTGCCATGTGGTTACCCTATACAGGTGTTTCTTGGACAGCTGCAGACCATACCTGGCCATGGACATGTGGACTGTGCCTGCCAGGGGTTCCATGGGCAAGTCCAGGTACAGGCCTCGATGTGCTACTCTTCCCTGATGATGACAGATGTCTGCTGGAACCAGGTTCCTCCTGGAACTGGTCAGGGCTACATGCATGTGGCCTGCTGTGGTGTGGACAGTGCCCCCCCTGCAGTGCTGAGGCTGGTACTGTCACTACGGGAGAGCCTTGGTGTCCCAGCATGTCCACATCGAGCACCAGCTGTCGGTGTTGCTGGCCTACTTCCACGTGGCTGTCGACCCACTCCCACCTCATGTTCGGGCATGGACAAACCATGGTTGATGAGGCCCACCATCTCATCCAACCATCTATCCATGACCTTGGTATAATCATGGAGGCACCTGCAAGTTCATGTAAGTTGTCGCTTACAGATGAGAGAGCACCCCTCTGCAGCCTCAGGCCCTGTCTGGTGTACAATTCCATACGTGCCTGTGCCCCCATGACAGTCTGAAACATGCACCTAGTGGTACCAGTTGTGGCACGTCTGCCAGGGGCATGAAGACCAGCGGCCCTACCATGATTACCCCGGTACATCTGCCTATGTGGTGCCCTGCTGGACATTCGGCTATGCCCGCTGTGACCAGACACAGTAGGCATAGATATCACACTCTCCTGTGCACTGCCATAAACTGCCAACTGTTCCTCAGTTATGGCCACTGGTGATGAGGTATGTATAGGCACTGTAACTGTGTGCAGGGTTGGGGTGGCTAACAGCGGGATGTCAAATGATGGTGCAGTTTCAGCCTCTGACAACCCCGCCCTTGCCTCAACAGTCCTATCCGTTATCTTTGGTATCTGTATGGCCCCAACATCAGAATGCATTTAGGAGGGACCCTTAACCACTTCGCCACCTCTGGGGGAAAACAAGAAATGCACTTTAAGACCTGTACGGCATTGCATAACAGTACACACACACACACACACACACACACACACACACACACACACACACACACACACACACACACACACACACACAGCCTGAAATTCCACCATAATACCTACCTTTCCCTGAGTTTACAGACAGTCCCACATTTATTAATGGATGTTCCCCATCCTGCATCACACTTGGTAACATACACTCATTAATACCATTCATTAACGTATTATTCCTCCAAATGCCTAAACAAGTGATCACAACACAAGACCTATTACTCCATTACCTCCTTGACTTGAGTGGAGTAGGTTTTACATGGCCTCACTGCTGTCATCCAGTGTTAACCCTGGGTATGTCCGGACATTGTGAGCATGGCCCCCATATGTTAGGGGCTACTACGTTCACTCCATAATGTCACGCACTGGAGTGTAATACATAACTATTGCTCAGTACATGCCAGATCTGGTGCTCAATCAAGTTATCATGTGGACAATAGTAATATATGGATACACTCCCTGATGGTGTCTAGTAATTCCCCAATGCATCTGTAGTGCTGCATATGTGGGTAGTCATTCACCTTTCTGAAGATTGCAGTTTGAAGGGTATACCTGGTGTCTAGTTTCCCTCCCAATGCATGTTCCATGCAACAGACCTTATTATACTATCAGCTGGCCTGTGACTACATATCAGACAAGTATTCCTGGTGTCTCATGTGTCAGTACAAAGATATCACACCTTAAAAAGTTTAATGAATAAAGCTTTCGGGTCTACACCCTTCATCAGTATAACACTACAACAATACTATTACATTTAAATAGGAGACATCATCAAATCACATGCTTCAGCCCATCCCTAATCAAACACACAAAGAAACTTAAAGAAACAGCACTATAGGTGTAACCTATGTGTTATGAATATTAAAAACAAAATATAAAAGACTTACTATCATAGTAATGGTCTAACAGACTCTATACATCTAAGTGTAATATAATAATATACACACATATATATAATTAATTTACTCATATCTAAAATATGCAATAAAAATTGCAGTATAAATGCAACAAATGCAATAAATATAATAAAAAGAATTTTTATATAGAAACAATATGATATACTCATCTAAATTTGCATACATAATTAACTAAAGAATATATACAAAAGTATAGCCATAAAATTTATAACCTTTCTCTTTGTTTGTGTTGGGGAACTATATAGCAGTTTGTAGTACTGTATTGAAGGATACTAATGATTTCTTAAATAGTCTCTATATGTGGCAAATTGATAACAATGTGGATGAATATATTATGGCCACTTTAGATATTACGTCCTTGTTCACTGTGATTCCGAATGACTATGGAGTGAATGCAATACGGAATTTTTTAAACAATGAGATAAAAATGCATGAGAGGGAGATTGAAACAATATGTGCTCTTCTAGAAGTGGTTTTAACACATAATGTTTTTATTTTTGATTAGGGATGGGCTGAAGCATGTGATTTGATGATGTATCCTATTTAAATGTAATAGTATTGTTGTAGTGTTATACTGATGAAGGGTGTAGACCCGAAAGCTTTATTCATTAAACTTTTTAAGGTGTGATATCTTTGTACGTATCTTGCATTTGGCAGTAACACCATTGTTACTTTAGTCTCATGTGTCAGTCCATGTCCATGTACTGCACGATTCCAAAGGGAAATACTGCTGTATGAACAACCCCACAATCACACATGTGCATACATGGACACCCAAACAAACACACACACATGCACACACACACACATCCTACATGCATCAACCCCCCTCCACTCCACCAGATTGCACATACAGACAAAATAACCCATGTGAGGGATACCAAGAGTAAGCTGCCTTAAGATATATGGATGTACATTACCATGCATTTCACCTTGGCAAAATGCTGGCCTACTGCTTCCTACCAGACTGTTCTGTTTGTCAGTGTGAGTGTGATGGTTTCAGTTATGCCTTGTTATGTAACAGATACATCCCATTGTGTCAGCTGAAGTCTTTTCCCCCTAGGGATTGCGTACAGAGTGTAGTTAGGGGCTGCTGGACTATACATCTGCATTACTTACTGTTGATTGATTGTTATCCTGTGGCCCAGTCTGTCTTTACTGTTGTACTACTTGAAGGCCTTGGCCTGGACAGCAAGATATGTTATGCTTTTCGGACTACTGTATTAAATGACCTGTTTGAGAGTTGTATTAATCTGTTTGTATGTATTTCAAAGACTAAACAGCTGTATGACATGGCATATACAGTAATAGTACACAAATAAAGCTTTCTCGTGTATGCAAACCTGTTCGTGGTGTTATATCCTTTGACCTCTCTCTGTGGGTATATGTTTCAGGCAAAAAATGTCTTTTGTATGGGTGACTCATAAGCTGTCCATTTGATAAGGTGGCAAATGTAGGAATACTGGCTGTTCCGTATGGTGTGCAATATATATCTATACATATATATATATATATATATATATATATATATATATATATATATCTGCATATATGTGTGTGTGTGTATGAATCTTAGGAATATTTATTGCTTCCACATTGTACATTTCATATGGTAGCCAGACTGTACTGCATGATATGTTATTGATACCAGCCTGATATCATACAGGTGGGATGGATTACTGTTAACATCTTGTGCTCATTTTTTGTCGGGTCCTGTTATGGGACTTGCAACAGTTGGTATTGTACTGCAGGGCAAACCTGTTTGGCTGTGGGGGGGGGGGTAATATCAATACGTACAAGACGTATGTAGCTTGGGCCCCCTCACCTCCATTAATGGTGCTTGTGGTCATATATGTATTTGTTATGTTCTCTTTTATATCTATAGGTATACATCTGTATGCACATATATATATATATATATATATATATATATATATATATATATATATATATACATTGCTATACATATATATATATATATATATATATATATATATATATACATACATATATATGTAGACATATATATCTATAGATGTATGTGTGTGTATATATATATATATATATATATATATATATATATATAGTTGGATAGAAATATATATATACACACACACACACACACACACACACACACACACACACACACACACACACACACACACACACACATACATCTACAAGTGTAAATACAGTTCCTGTACTGTTGAATGACTGTGCTGGATTATATGTTTGTGAAAACATCAGGGTTGTATATATCTGACATGGCTTAGTGGTAAATCACTTTGGCTATGGTGCCCAGGCTCCTGGGTTTGAGCCTTGCAGAGGCTGTTTATTTTGTTGCTGGGCAGAACAAGGGCTGTTGGATACAGAGTGATTAAGGCACTTTTAAGCAGTTGTAAAAAACTGCAAAAAAAAGGGATTGTGAGGGTTTGCAAGGAGGTAAGCATTGCTAACTTCCGGTTACAGTTTTTTATACTGATTTAGCTTCTAAATTGCTTAACCTGTGTAGGCATTGCTTACCCCCACACAAACAGGCTTAAACCCGCTTACTGATGCTTAAAATTGCTTACTCCCACTTACCCCCATGCTAATTTCTTTAAAAGAAATGAAAAAGAGTTAATAGGAAATTGGTGAAATCGGGGCACAAAGAGGGAAAGATAGTAGGGAAAATAACTAGGGATGTGCAGGAAGGGTGTAGGGAAGGTCCATAGCTGTCCATTTCTTTTACAGCAACAGCTGTGCATATACACTGAATTTGGAGATAGATTTGGACACTCATACCCCTGAGAGAGGTTTGAGGACAACAATAATATGTTGTTAAGCCAATTAGACCAGATTACATGTGTCCAGTGGACATGTGTGTGAAATGGACAGCTATGTATGGGGCGAGATTTTTTTTTTTGGGAACAGATTGCCTTTTTTTTTTCAGGTGAGAGTGGTATGTTGGGGAGGGATAATAGGTATATTTGGGGAGGTAGGTTGTGTAGGTTAACAGACAAGACAAACAAGATGCATACAGGGGCAGTATCTGACACATGTGGGGGGTAAACACCTTGATGGGGAGGGGTGTTGGGAAATAGGAAGCCCATGAGCCCCCTAGTGGAAACAGTGGGACTGAGGCCCCCACCCATGGGCAGTCACTACTGCACCTTCACAGCCCCGAAGATGGCTGTGCTGGGGGCTGAGTAATAGGGTCAGGCCGACCCCCTAGTTGTGACACATGGCCCTCAAGCTGGCATAGCAGATCTCTGACCTCCCTGCAGAGCTTGCTATGTACCACAGCCCGGACCTGGCGATGGGTGACAGGTTCCTGTCTACGCCCACTCCTGGAGGGGGTGAGCCCCATCCCCTGAGGTGGTTCCACCTGGAGGTGGTGCAGGACCAATGGATGAGCAGGACCCGGGATGGGCCCCAGATGTGCTGGTGCCCGGTGCCACGGCTAGCTGAGGTGGGACAGGTGGGTCCGCCGGGAACGGCCTTCCCAAACGTGCTATGGTGTTTACATTTTATCAACATATGTGGGTTAGTAATAGTCAACACATTCCAGGATTAGGTATAACAGCATGCACAAATACTCCCATTAACCCAAACAGCAGATATGGAACAGTTGCATAGCAAACAAAACACATGCATATGTGGGACCACAGTGGTCATTACAACAGCGTGCAGGTACATTGATGGCAGCATGCCACCAATGTGGGAGTATTTCAACATGGCACATGCATAGAAACAAATGTAAATAATTATCAAACAATAAGACATATGCTCCAATATTAGAGTTAATTCAGCACATACCAATTGAGTTGTGTATTTAGTTTATTGTTGCAGATATGGTGGGGGTGGGAGAAAGATGTCAATTAACAACTAGTATATTCCTGTAGTTCTTATTATTTTCCTAGTCAGTGCTGTGATCTGTACCTTGCAGGTATTAGTACACTACCCTATTGCCTTAGTTTGGACAGTGGTATGGCTGTCGACAACTATATACATGAACTGAGTTTTACCTGCAGTATACACCTCTTACCTGGTATACCCGTGGAGGTATTGTTTGTTAACACTACCTAGCTGTTTCTACACATACTCCCAGATTCCAGGTTGATGTTATGCACATACCTGTCCGTCTCTTTTTGCACACACTCTAGGCATGTATTCATCACATGCAGGTGAACCGGGACATATTTCGACTACTGCCCTCTTAAACCTTTAGTGACTTGTACAATGACAGGCTTGTTTTATTTGACATTTTCCAAATATGTACAGGTCTGACAGTCAGTTATATGACATAAAAATGCTGCCTACATGTCAGAAAGTAGCACACTGATATGGCAGGGGGACAGGGTAACAGTCAGCAGATATGGGCCGAATAACTGGACATTCTGGACATTTCTGTACACTTGTGGGGTATGATTCTGCATACAGCTTACTATCACTCCCAGGATTCGAACCATGGCTGTGTCTGCTAAAAATAAAACACTGTCCATCACAGTTGAGTGTGCTATATAGATATTGCTGTGTATCTGTTGTCTGATTTTTGTCTATAATTCTTCTGTGGTTTTACATTCTGACCTTGTAATTACAACACTCTTATACAGGATTTCCTAGACAGTTGTATTATGTAGTACAGTGTGGGTGACAGTGATGAGTAATACCTTATTATTCTGAGCAATTGCAACACTAACAATGCCATACAATACCAGAGTAAACAGTACCAGTACAGGATATCAATCTTTTATTTATAGGCACAGTACTCGTATTTGACAGACCTGTGGGAGCAATGTTTGTTAGCACTACCTGCATGTTGCCACACAAATTACCAGTTTTCACATTAGTATTATGCAGATATGTCTCACTCTGTTTCTGTAGACAGTCTGGTCACAGCTTGACAACATGGGGGTGGAGATGGGACTTACTTGGCTACTTACTCTCATAACATTTTGGGGAGTTGCTAGAGTGACAGTTTTGTTGTTATAGATGTCTGACAATTAGCTGTATGTCTTGTTTGCTGCCTAAACATCTGGGATCATCCCACTGATTTGCCAGGGGGACAGGGTGACAGGCAGCAACTATGGGCTGATTTACTGGACATTATGGACATATCTGTACAGCTGTGGGGTATGATTCTGCATACGTCCTACTACCCCTCCCAGGATTCGAACCATGGCTGTATGTGCAAAAAATACAATAGTTCACATTGCAGTTGAGTGTGCTATTTGGATTTTGTTGTCTGTCTTTTCAGTGTTTTCTGTCTAAGTCTCTCTCAGTTGTACTATTTGACCTCTTGGGATTACAACAGTCATATACAGACATTCCTACACACTTTATTTATGTAGCACAGTGTGGGTAACAGTGCTTACTACAACAGTACTATTAAGTGATTGCAACTCTACATTACCATATGATACCAGAGTGAACACATGCAGTCCAGCAGTTAGACCTTTATTGTCAGGCTATTTTGCTTTTATTTACATACAACTTATATGATACTCTTCCTGCCCTATTCTCTGGTGTATGCAGTACATGCCTTAAACAATACAGGTTCTATACAGGCAATTAACTTACTACTACTTTTAGATTTATTTCCTATGACAGTACATGCAAGAGTATAACTAACCTGCCTCGTGTAGCAACCGCTGCAGTCTACAGCCATGGGTTTCCTGGTTCGCAGCCTACTCACCTGCCGCTGTGCAAGAAATAAGAGGAATATTTAGCCATCCCTATCCATAATATACATGAGCTGGCAATTATTAAACAGGTAGTGGACTGATACTTACACACAGCTGGAACATCCCCTATCCTCCTAGCCACTTGGATCCACTGATCCAAGAGATCCCCCTTTCTCCGCTTCAGGTCAGCATAGTGATGCCTGACCTGCTCACCGGTTTGGGGTATGCCAGTGGCACTGGTGAGGTCATGGGCGAGATGTTCCCAGGCTTCCGCTTTGCATTGGGAACCTGGTACTGGCCCTGCAGCAGTCTCTGATCATGGTCTTTCACAAGGAGTCTTGCCATGACTCTGGACTCCTGGATACCCCAGCACTACGCCCAAAAGTGCACACCCTCTCCCATTCCAGACATAGTGCCTACAAGGGGAAGCTACAACCAGTTATGAGATTTATTCCTGCCTGTTGGGTTTAAATAGGGCCAGTTTCCCACACTTTGCCATGGCTGGACAGTTTAGAAAATGCTAAGCTATGGGCAAACCTGCTTACCTAAGGTTGGCATTGTTTAAAGGGATATACCAATGGGCAGACTGAGATAGCTGGCCTATACATTGCTTACACTTACTAAGCTGGGATATGCAATGCTTAGTGTTGCTGAATATTTAATTTGCATTATATTTGCATTTTGGCATTGATTTATTATTCATTACATGTTATTTATGTGATTGGTATCCATGATTCATGTGTATGTACACTGTATGGGGTCTTTGTGTTTATTAGGGAATTTCAACACTTTATTATAATGACACCTCACATCTGGGCTTAATGCAGTACTCCAGTTCACATATTTATGTCCTGTAGTAGGTCATATAATATAAGACTGTATATAGATAGATTCCTTTCACATGTTCAATTTGTATTTCCTATAATGAGGATCTGTTTGGTGATACCTCAATCTTATGTACTGCTGTGATGGCTTAGTGGTTAACTACTGTGACTATAGTGTACAGAGTCCTGGATTCAAGACCTGCAAAGACTGCTTATTTTTTTCCTGGCCAGAACAGCGGCTAATGTATACAGAGTAATTAAGGCACTTTTAAGCAATTGTAAGCGGGTTTGCGTGAAGGTAAGCAATGCCAACCTCTGGTTAAATATGCTTACAGAGTGTTAGCTTCAATATTTCTTAACCTGTGTGAACATTGCTTACCCCCACACAAACGGGCTTAAACACGCTTACTACTGCTTAAATATGTTTACTCCTGCTTACTACTGCTTAAATATGCGTACTCTTGCTTACTAGTGCTTACTCTCACTTACTACTACACTAATTTAGACAGTAATGTCTAATGGTTCTTGGGAAGGTGGTGGATTTGGAAACTGTATGGATTTATCATTCATTACATATTTTACATTCCATTTGTATCCCTGATTCCTGTGTACATATACTGTATGGGGCACTTGTAATTATCTGTGGACTTTACAACATTATGACAATGACACCTCACATCTGCATTTAATGCAGTACTCCAGTTCACAAATACATGTTATGTCATAGGTTATGCAATAAAATAAATTGATCATAAAGTGATTTGACATGGAAAATGGATTGTACTGGAGTGGGACTCAAGCCAGGAATGACTGCTCGTAAGGTGAATGCACTGCCCACTACACTATTGCTGTACTGTTTCATTTGCATATATCTTGCTTTTTATCCTCTTGTGCCATTTAAGCTGCATTAACCACAGCTAAGTGATGTGCAAACTCACGCACCTACGGTTAAATTTAATTTGTTTTATAAAAAAAAAAAAACACTTCTTTATATTTAATGTTTCAACTATTCCTCTTGTAAACTTGGGGGGATGTTACTGGGGGTATGCAAACACCTATGAGCGATCTCACTCATTCTTATTCATACACTGCTGTTCTTCATTGCAGGGGCATGTATATTCTGAGAGCTCTGCTCTCAGACACACCCCCTGTACTCGTACATGCTCCATGTCCGTTTAGGAGCTCAGGCAGCGCGCCTTCATTGATATGCATGGTGCGCTGCCGTCCTGCTCCTAAATGGCTACTTCCGTGCAGGAATAAGCTAGTCCTGCACAGAAGGATAGTGAATCCGGGGGAGAGTGTACATATAGCATTGATAGACATTATGTTAGAGATTAATAATTCTTACAGTTAACAATTCTTACAGCATTTGTCTATATATTTTATTTTATTTTTTACAGTTTCAGTTTTTGTCAGGTAAATATCAACAGGTTCATAAGCATTCAGGGGAAACTGTTTATACTTAGCTGTACCTTGAAACATCATACACTTGGTATGGATTAGCCTGGTGAATGACATGAGCATAGCCAATTACTTAAGTAGTGGGTTTTCAGGAGTTTTTTGAAAAGAATAAAGGAGGTGGTAAAAGTTATTTGGCTTGGTAGTGAGTTCCAGGTTTTGGCAATGATGCTGGCAAAGAGGGATTTACCAGCATTGTTTTTATGTTGGATGACAGTTATGAGGTTCTGGTTGCTAGATCTTAAGGTTTTAGTGGGAATGTGTGGTTGGATTAGATGCTGAAGTGCTGGGGTTATCTCAGGAAGGTAGTAGAGCTTGTGTGCTATAGTGAGTTGATTAAACAGAAGTATATGGGGCAATTCCAGCCAGTTGAGCTGCTTAAGGGATAGACAATAGTGTGACCTGATCAGTTTGGCGGAGATCGGTTAAGATGGGAGAGGTGTAGAGGAGGGTGGATAGAAGATGAGTCCTTGCAGTGGTTGCTTTGGTGTGTTTAGTCATAAACTGTTTGTTCCTGTACAGGAGTCCAAGCTTTTTTATTAACTTTCTTGATGGTTTGTGCTACGTGGATGTCAAATTTCAGGTTATTGTCTATTTCTACACCTAACTGTTTAATGTGTATGGTTGGACTGATTTGAATGTTTTCTTTGGAGGTGACGGTGAAGTAATTATTTATGGGAGGCGATCTGCCTGGGCTGAAAAGAATTAGTTTTGTCTTTTTTGGGATTTAGAAGTTTGATGTTAGTGAACCAGGCTTCGGCTAGGGTGAAGTTATTTTGGGTTAGGGTTTGCAGTTCACTTAGGCTGGGGGCAGCACATATAAGGGTTGTATCATCTGCGTATTGTACTACTGAGGCAGTGGGTGAGGATGAAGAGATCTGGTTAGTAAATAGAACAGCAAAGGGCCAAGGATGGATCCTTGAGGGACTCCTATAGTTACTGGTAATAGGGGGACAATTGGTCATGCCATAGGACTGCTTGCTGCCAGCCAGATAAGTAGTTGTTGAACCATGATATAGAGTAGGGACTTATATTTTGGGTAGATAGTGTATCAAGAAACATAGTGTGGTTTACCATGTCAAAAGCTTTTGATAAGTCTAAGAATATGGAGGAAACAAATAGACCCTTGTTTCTATGGTGGTTAACTATGTTGGTGAATGATAGTAGTGCTGTGGTGGTGCTATGGGAAGGTCTAAAGCCATGCTGGGATGTGGAGAGTAGGTTGTTATTTTGGCGGTACTGCATTAGTTGATTATGAACAACTCTTTCTAATATTTTGGATAAAGGTGATAGGATTGCTATTGGGCGATAGTTGGTGAGCTCTAGGGAGTTACCTCCTTTATGCAGTTGAATAATATGTGATGTTTTCCATGAGGCGGGAACTTTGCATTCTGACAGAGATCTATTTATGAGAATAGAGACAGGATAGGCTATAGTTTCAGCTGATATCTGAAGGAAGCCGGCAGGTAGGTTATCAGCTTCTAGAGTGGTTGGTTTAAGTTTCCTAAGGAGTTTAGAAATTGTCTTGGTGGACATGGAGTGAAGGTGAAAACTAGGGGTTTTGTTTTGTATATTGGGGTGTATTGGGGTAGTTGTTGTGGGGCTCCTAGAACTATTTTGGGCATTTGCAAGGGTCTGGACTGTTTCGGTAAAGAACTTGTTAAATTGAGTGGGAATGTTTTCTTGGTTATTTGGTAGCACACGGGTTGGAGTAGTGGACTTTCCTGGGTTTAGTACATCATTTATTGTGGCTCAGAATTTTTGGGGGTTGTGAGCATTTTTTTGCATGTTTTTTGTAGTAGCTAGATTTGTATAGTTTGATTTGTTTTTTGCCTTTGTTATGGAGCTCTAGGTAGTTTTGTCTCAAAGTCGCTGTGTTGTTTTTTGATACTGAATCCAGGCCTTATCCCTTTCTTTCATTATAGTTTTAGTATCTTTTCTTAGCCATTGGGCGTATTTAGTTTTTATTCTAATGGTTCTGGGAGGTGCATGATGGTTTAAGATTTTTATAAAGGTTGTGTTAAAGTATTTGACCGCTTCATCTAGAGATAGTTTTATGGGAGACCAATTTCAATTTTATAGTGTACTGATGAAGTCAGTAGCTATAAATGCTGTTTTGTTTCGAACTAATCTGAGGATGGGTTGGCTGATGATTTGTGATTTGTTCCTAATTAGGTAGGTTGGATGATGGTCACTTAGGGTATCTGGAAGACAGCCAGATTGTTGTGCAAGAGTGGGGTCAGATACCAGGATCCAGTCTAATATGGACTGGCGTTTGGATGTTTTGTCAGTTCTAGTGGGGGTGGTTATAGTTTGGGTATACCTGTGAAGGTTAATAAAAGCCGAGGGATTATGGCTGGAGCAGTTAAGCCAGTCAATATTGAAGTCCCCTAATAGTATGGTTTTGTGTGGAAGGGAGTTGGAGATCCAATTAAGTAGGCTTTCCATTACAGTGATGGTATTGCCTGGTGAGATATAGCCACCTGCAATAATTATGTGTTTGTTGGAATTTATTTTTAATTTGGCAAGGATTAGTTCAACATTTTGACTTCTTGGGTATTGTAGTTTAGCTGTTCTATGGTGAGATGATTTTGGAATATTATTGCAACACCTCTGCCCTTTTTCTCTAATCTGTCTCTTCGGATAATATTGTAACCAGGGGCAATAATCTCATTATTGTGGTGTTGTAGTTTGAGCCATGTTTCTGTTAACACAGCAATATCTGGTTTGTATAGGGCTAGTAGGGCATGAAGGTCCTGACTTTTCTTAAGTATAGTTCTTGCATTAATGTTTAAAAAGAGGAGAGATGAGTTAGGTCTGTGGTATAGGGGATTTAGCTGATTTAAGTTTGGGTTGGCTGATGTTTTGGGTCCTGGATTGGGGTGGATGACTCCACTACAAGTGAACTTTTGGAGTAGGTGTAAATAGAGTTTGGTTAATTTGTCAATTATTTTAATTAGTTTTGGGGATGAATGGGGGTTGGTTTTGATTATTGGTTTATTCCATGAGTAAGAGAAGGGTTGTGAGGAGGCAAGGTCGCATGGTGATATAGGAACGTTTTTTAGTTTGATGGGATTGCCTGTGGGTTCTGTTTGTCAAGGGGATGGGGTGTGGTTACGAAGTTGAGTGTGGTAGGAGGACAGGATGGAAAGTAGGAGTAGGGTAAAGACTAATAGTGGGTAGAAAGATCTTTTTAGTTGGGATGGATGTGTGCAACACGTTATTTAGTTGCTGAAAGAATAGAGTGTATATGAGGGTAATATGTATAACTTTGTGAGATTGGTGTTGTATTAAAGGTGCAGTCTTAGAGGTGTGGTGGGGTTAGCAGTTAAAGGAGGTAGGAGGTTTGAAGTGATAGGTAATTAAGAGTGTAAGAACTGAAAATGTGAGTTGTTTGTAGCTACAAGTTAAAGTGATGTTAAGGACTTAGGAGCTATTATAAACTTCAGGTAATGCTGGGTATGCAGCTACTGTAAAGTGATGGAGAGTTTGGCCAGTACCAGGGTTGTCTGTTATGTGTTAGGGACCTGCTGTATGGCCTGGAAGTATAGGTCAGATAAATGGTGTCGTCTAGATAAGAGGGGTAATAGGGATAATGACGTACTAAATATGGGTGATATTTGATACTTATCTATAATGTGATGCTTGAGTATGGATAAAGGTGATGAGAAGTATAGATTGCCAATCCATTTGTGTTATGTTCAGTTATTTATATATATATATATATATATATATATATATATATAGTGTAATTAAATATCAAATATATGTAATAAATTGGTTATAGGGTAGTGTGTGAGAGAGGTGGTGAAGAAAGTAGGGTTTCTGTGATGGAGGCAGGAAGTAAGCTGGAGTGGTGGTGATGAAACAGGAAGGGGAGGGTTGTTGGGTAGGTAGAAATAGGTGGTTAGGTAAAAAAGAAATGATATGGGGAGTGAGTGGGAATGTGGGTGGGAGGAGAGCGAAGTGAGCCCAAGTATAAAATAGGTTTAGACAAAGTGTAGAAACAACACCCAAGCGACTGCAAGATTCCCCAAGAAAAACAATTAGCTTTGCGAGTAAGTCTGGATACAGAAAGGCAGGAGGGTATGAAAATAAGACAGGGTAAGTCTGGATATAGAAGGCAGAAGAGTATGGAAAATAAGACAGTGGGTGAAATCTAGGGAATAGGAAGGTATTAATGGCCAGCAGGTTAGGGTAGCATAGGAGGGCAGGCTAGAGAAAAACTACCAAGTGGTGGGAAGCACAGAATGTAGGGACTGGAAGAGTACAGATTATCAAAAGAAGGCAGGAAAGAGGGAGAACAAAATAGCTAGAGACTGGAGGACTATGCAGCAGCCCAGGGGGTGTGCAAGAAGCAGCGACCAGGGGTAAGACACAGACTTGATAAGGTATGTATCAAGTAGGCATGTCAGGACATACTTTCAATTACACCTAGAACACGAGGATGGAGAGTAGTAGTCCATGCAGGGTCTTTAGCCTCAGGTAGGTTCCAGTAGTGGTGGGTCTGTGGCCTTGCTGAGGGAGTCCTTACTAACCTATAAAAAAGAAGAGGAGAGATGAGAGGGGGTTATATTATGGATGGTTCAGGTAAGAGTGAAAGGCTGGAAGGGGTGATATAGTGTCTATGATAGGGGGGTATGTTAAGTGGGGGGGTTGCCTAATGGGTGCTATAAGGGTTAAGAGTCAATGCAGGAGTGGGGCTAGTTTGTACTGATATGGAACAGTGGTCAGTAATGGTAGAGGACTGCCTCAGGAAGGTGAGAAAGGCTGGAGTGGTATGCTTGCAGGTTACTATTGGGCCTGGTATTGTGGAGTGGGAGCATACAGTGTGGGCTTGGTACAGCAGTGGGATCAGATATAATGATGAGAAGGACATAGGAGCAACAGTACAACATGTATCACAATGCAGTCGATGAGACAGCAATTACAATAATAAAAATGAAGCAGTCAATGCAAACATATAGATATAATAGCAAGAGTATGGTAACTTCAAACCAGCAGTGGACATCAGATATGAATAGTTTATCCACAATGTTTCAATTCTGATACAGCACTTTAAATGCTAATACATGTTGCGGGTTGCGAACAAGCAGTTCAAAAGGCAGAGGTTGAACAGTTTGTTGAGTGTTGTGGACTAACAGTACAAGCTCTATAAAAAGATATTTGGTATGTGGCAGTCTGAATGGGTGCTATGGCCATCTGAATGGATGCTAATGTATTTCAGCAAAATGAGCTCAACAACGTTATGCTACTAAAATCTTGAGGGACATTATAGTATTTATGTGGGAAAAGACTCTTACAGTGAGTGTCAGAAAGTGACTGCTAAGTATCCCAATTCTAATACAGATTGAGTAACCTACACCTTCAGTACTGCATACCTATGTGAAGAGACACTAGCATTAAGCTGCGGAAACCAGCAGTTGTACATTCAATTAAGTGTGAGGAAATCACCAGCATAGGTGACTAAGAGAAAACAATAAACACTGGAAATAGGCTAAATACTCATTTGCAAGCTTGGTTTACTAACGTCGTAACCACACTCATGAATGAGACTCAAAAGAAACTAAAATCCAAACATGTTTGCCAGCTCCTATAATTATTGTACTATCCAGGAGACAATAATACGATTCTGATGAGTTTAGATGGAGATGTACATAGTATTAGTTACAAAAATAAAGCAGTAAATAACGTACCCAGATCAGCAGCTGCACACCATGGGGCCGCTTTCAGGAGTAGGGGGAAAGAGAAAAAAGATGGCACATAGACAGCTTGGGAAGCATTTTAGAAGTTGCAATGCATTGTGGGAATTGCATTGGAGACGGCAACAAGAAGGAGGGGTAAGACAGCATGGACAAGGTTGAATAACAAGTGAAGAGCACTAATAGGAGAAACGGGAGGTCAAGGGAGGTTTAGGCAGAGAAAACTGAAAGGAAGGAGCAAGGAGGTAGAGATATCTATGGGAAAAAAGGGGGTAAAGCAACTGACATTTAGAAAGAACAGCAGCAGCTACAGGGAAGCACTATAATAGAGTGGTCAGAACAAGCTTATGGAAGATATGGAAGAAAAACAACATAAGGAGTGGAGAGGTGAAGCAGCAGAAGATAGAGATACTAAGCACAGCAGTAATTACTGCCTACAGTTGCCAGCCTGCAGTCTATCAAGGGTGATGGTAGGACAAAAAAATCAAATGGGTATAGTAAAATAGGTTTAGACAAAGTGTAGAAACAACACCCAAGTGACTGCATGTTTCCCCAAGAAAAACAATCAGTTAGCTTTGCGGGTAAGTCTGGATACAGAAAGGCAGGAGGGTATGGAAATAAGACAGGGTAAGTCTGGATATAGAAGGCAGGACAGTATGGAAAATAAGACAAGGGGGATATCTAAGGAATAGAAGGTATTAATGGCCAGCAGGTTAGGGTAACGTAGGAGGGCAGGCTAGAGAAAAACTACCCAGTGGTGGGAAGCTCAGAAAGTAGAGACTGGAAGAGTACAGATTATGAATAGAAGGCCAGACAGAGGGAGAACAGAGTAGCTAGACACTGGAGGACTATGCAGCAGCCCTGGGGGTGTGCAAGAAGCAGTGACCAGGGGTAAGACACAGACTTGGTAAGGTATGTATCAAGTAGGCATATCAGGGCATACTTTGAATTACACTCAGAACACAAGGATGCAGCGTGGTAGTCCACGGAGGGTCTTTGGCCTCAGGTAGGTTCCAGTAGTGGTGGGTCTGTGGCCTTGCTTAGGGAGTCCTTAATAACTTTCAATTACACCCAGAACACAAGGATGCAGAGTGGTAGTCCACGGAGAGTCTTTGTCCTTAGGTAGGTTCCAGTAGTGGAGGGTCTGTGGCCTTGCTTAGGGAGTCCTTAATAATTTTCAATTACACCCAGAACACAAGGATGCAGAGTGGTAGTCCACGGAGGGTCTTTGGCTTCAAATAGGTTTCAGTAGTGGTGGGTCTGTGGCCTTGCTTAGGGAGTCCTTAATAAAGTGCAGTTGTGTACACTTACCATAAATGTAGATGTTTGAGTGTATTCACTGTTGCAGTCATTACATTTGAGTAATCTGCTGGCAGGTTGCCCTCAGTCAGCCTGAATATCAGTCTTGGGTCCTGCGTCGGTTGCTGTCTCCTCTTCCATGACGTCAAGTCATCAGGGGTATAAAACATGCAGCCGACGCCATTTTCTTCAGATTTTCTTGCCCCAGATGTCAGGTGCCCCCCAAATGGGGAGCAAAAATACATATATATGTATATATATATATATATATATATATATATATATATATATATATATATATAAATGCAATTGTAATAACATAGACTTTACCTTCATCTAAAAGCAAATACACCACAAAGGTTGTAGAATAAAGTGAAGGAAAGAGAAGTTCTAGGAAAAATGGGGAAGGCGGGTGGGTAACCTGGACTGCAACAGTGAATACACTCGAACATCTACATTTATGGTAAGTGTACACAACTGTACTATGTTCTTCATGTTTCACTGTTGCAGTCATTACATTTGGGTAGAATCCCAAAGCTATGGATGGGAGGATGGAGCTAAATAGAATTAGGAGCGGCTATAAGGTCCTGCAGAACTGTAGTAGCAAAGCCTGCCCTGGACTTAGAAAAGAAAGGCAAATGATAATGCTTTGTAAATGTATGAACAGAGCTCCAAGAAGCAGCTTCTAGAATGTCTTTGGTTGGAACTCCTCTGAGAAAAGCTGCTGAGGTAGATGCAGCCCTGGTGGTGTGTGGCCTGATTTCCTTGGTCACTGGTTTACAATGATGCAAGTAGCAGAAACGAATGCAGTGGCTTATCCACTTTGAAATAGTCTGCTTTGAAATAGCCTTCCTCTCTGATCCTGCAGTAAATGCCACCAGTAGTTCCTCAGACTTTCTTAGAGATTTGGTCCTGTTTAAGTAGAATCCTAGTTTTCTGTGTTCATCCAAGGAATGCAGAATCTGCTCCCCCTTGTTCTGCAGATTTGGGTAAAAACTTGTCAGGTGAATAGTTTGGTAAGAGCCACACTGGATACCACCTTAGGCATAAAGGAAGGATTGGTCCTGAGGGACACCCTGTCCAGATGAAATGTAATAAAAGGCTCCACAGCCATGAGGGCCTGTAGCTCCAAAACTCTTCTTGCTGAAGTGAGTGCCAGATGGAAAGCTGTTTTCCAAGATAAAAATTTTATATCTGCAGTAGCTGCTGGTTCAAAAGGAGGCAGGGTGAGCTTTTCCAGCACAAATTTGAGGTCCCATGCAGGAGTTGGTGATCTTCTGGGAGGCCTTAAATGTTTGGTCCCTCTAAGATACTGTTTTAGCAGAGGATGAGAAAAGATGGAAGGCTCTGTGTTGTAATGAGCCGAGATGGCAGAGGCATGGATTTTTATTGATGAAAAGGATAGGCCCTTGTCAAGCATCTCAGTTAAGTATTGTAAAATCTGAGGCATATTTGACTTTGCTGTGTCCATTCCTTGTGCTTGGTTCCAAGCACAGAATCTCTTCCATTTATCAGCATAAGATTTTCTAGTACTAGGCCTTCTGGCTTCCAAAATGACATCCATCACAGATTTACTGAGAGGTGTTGTTTGAATAATTACATGATCAGCCATGCTGCCAGGTTTAGAGTTTGGAGCTGACTGTGCAGAATTTGATTGCTCTGCTGAGACAGTAGATAAGGTATTTGAGGCAAGTACCAAGGAGGGAGTTGAGATATATTCCTTAGAATTGGGTACCAGTGCTGGCGAGGCCAGTCCGGGGCAATTAGGATCATTTTTGTTTTTTCCTGTCTGACCTTTACTAAGACCTTGGGTAGAAGAGGCAGAGGAGGAAAGGTGTAGACTGATAGGTTTTTCCAGCTGAAGGATAGGGCATCCATTTTCAATGCTTGTCTGTGATAAGTCCTTGTGCAGAATTTGTCCAGTTGATCATTTTGGGGAGAGGCAAATAGATCTATGTCTGGACTCCCCCACTTCTCTGTTATCATGCTGAAGACTTGTGGGTCCAGTTTCCACTCGTGAGGGTCCATAAGATTTCTGCTTAGATCATCTGCCAGAATATTTTGTTTTCCTGGCAGGAATTGAGCTTGAAGATGTACTTGATAAGTCAGGACTGTGTCCCACAATGCCATGGCTAGTCTGCAGAGGGGGTAGGAATGTGTACCCCCCTGCTTGTTTATGTACCACATCACCATGGTGTTGTCCGTCTTTATCAATAGTTGTCCTGGATGAAGTAAATCCTTGAAGGCTGTCAGGGCATTCTGAACAGCTAACATCTCCTTCTGGTTGATATGCAGATGCATTTGTTTTGGGCTCCATATGCCCTGAATGCACCTCCCCGCCAGGTGAGCTCCCCAAGCATAGTCTGATGCATCTGTAGTTAGGGTTTGGGTGGCAGGGGGTAGAGTGAATCACCATCCCATGTTCTATTGACATGTCTCTGCCCACCAAAGAAACTTGTGTTGTAGGCAGGGAATGAGAGGGATCATTGTTTCCAGACTGTGACAATGTTGACTCCATAAACCTTTTGGATACCACTGTAGTTTCCTCATTTGCAGTCTTGCATATGGAATTAATAGAATGCAGGATGCCATGAACCCCAAAGCCTGCAGAATTTGTCTTGCAGATAACTGGGTTTTTGTTGCCATCTGTTTGAAGTAAATAGTCAATTGCCTTTGTTTGTCTGGCGTAAGGTAAGCCATCTGGGCAATTGTATTCAAGCTTGCACCCAGGAATGTAATTTTTTGAGAGTGTACCAGTTGAGATTTCTTTTCATTTATTGTGTACCCTAGGCATGTTAAAAACCTTTTTACAAATGCCCGATGTTGAAGAAGAATGTCCTTGTTTTCTCCTTGAATGAGACAGTCGTCCAAGTAAGGATAGATTTGTATGCTTCTTTGTCTGCAAAATGCAATTACTGGTGCCAGGCACTTTGTAAAGACCATTATTGGGATATGCATGTATGCCTCTTTTAAGTCTAGAGTCACTAACCAAGCGTTCCTGCCCAGCATGGGCAGAAGCTGTTGTAAAGTCAGCATTTTGAATTTTGGGATGTCCAAGAATGTGTTCAAAATTGATAAATCCAATATTGGACGCCATGCATTGTCTTTTCTGGGTACCAGGAACAGTCTTGAATAAAACCCTTGCCCTTTTTCCTGTTCTGGTACTGGTTGAATAGCCCCCATATCCATGAGGGATGTAACTTGTTTCTGTGCCTCTGCCCATTGATTTTGTGGCAGATCTGGCCAACCGTTTGGAACTGGCAAGGTATGGAAATTAAATCTCCACCCCTGAGATACTATGTTTAATACCCACTTGTCCTGGGTTATTAACTGCCAATTTTGAGCATGAAGTGCTAATATTCCCCCCAAGGGGGCTGCCAAAAGATAAGTGCTTGGTGAAGGCAGAGGGAAGTCATTGAGACTGCTTACTGTAGGATTGTGCTTTGTTTCCTCCAGATTTGGAGGTAGAGGCACCCCATTGCTTTGACCTGTAAGAACCCTGTGATTGGTATCTAGAGCCTTTTGAGCACCTGGATTTGCCTTGTGAGGCTCTGTTGGACACAGGAAAGGACCAATTTTTTGTAGGCCAGTGTCTACTGAATCTGGGTGGCTGCACTTGTAAGAAATCTTTTACAGTTTGCATAGATTTAGCTTTGTCTTCCATTTTCTTTAAAACCTCTTCTGCCTTATTACCAAACAGAGTATCATGCTGTAAAGGTACATCCAACAATTTAGCTTTAACATGATCAGGCAGATTTTGCTCCTTGAGCCAGGCATGCCTTCTAATCACAGATCCAGTAACTGCGGCCCTGCAAGAGGCTCCAAGGAATCAAAACCACATTGCAAAGTATGCTTTCCAACCTGTTCTGCTGCATGCAATAATTCCTGTAATTCTTTGTTTTCCACACATTCAGAAATCAACATCATTTTCTGTTTCAATAATCCCATAACATGCTGTTGATATTTAAGCATATGAAACTGACAGTTTAAGGCCCTAATTGCCAAGGTTGCAGACGTATAAACTTTCTTTCCCCATCTATCCAGCACCCTGGAATTTCTATCAGAGGGGGCAGGATTCTTGGGTGAAGAGGCTTTTACACCTTTAGGACCCTGTGAGATAGTTTCATGGTCAGCAGCAGGATTTTTGAATAAAAATTTGCGGGAGTCAGGGACCCCATAATATCTGTCTGGCTTACTAGGAGACAGAGGCAGGGAATCAGGAGCCATGCTAGATTTTGAAAACACATCATCTACAATGTCTAATACAGGAGGTATAGCCAAAGACCTATGCTGAGGAAGAAGAAGGAAATCACTAAGCCTCTTTTTTGATTCCGAGAAATCCTGACTCTCCCAATGAAAATGTTCCCTTAAAGTATGCAAGGTTTCTCCAAAAGAATAATCTTCAGGAGGAGATGCAGATGGGATGGATTCTTCTAAATCTGAATCCTCATAGGGTGGTATAGAAAATTCCTGATCAGAAGAGGAATCAGAAGAAATAGAAACCTGATCTGAAGATTCATAATCAGTGTCTTGCCTAGGCCTCTTATCAGGAGGGGGTTGTGAACCCCTGATCAAGGTAATTAAGTCAGCCATTTTGATCATCTGTTTTTTAGGCATAGGGACCTGAGCATGTGGCTCATTGGTCGGTTTTTTAGCCTTAGAAGTTGTTTTTGTTTTTGTTTTTGAAGCTGGCGTTGGTTTTATATAGAAATGTTGAGGCCTGAAAACACCCTCAGAAGCCGGTGCCTGCTCAGCGGCTTCGGACCCATCTGAGGGAGAGACATCCACGGGTACAATACTCTGAGAATCTCGCAGCATACCGGACTACGCATGGGTCTCGGTAGAGGCCTGCGACTCAAATGTAGCGGGTATCAGGGGCTGCGAAAATGCCTCACTGAGTACTGGCGAACTGGCGACTGGCTTAGGAGAAGCTTCGTCATCGGTTTTGGACCTCGACGGTCTGTCTCTGTCCTTTTCTTTGCATTTTTTTTGTGAACTCCGGTAGTCGGATTGCTATCCGATGACATTTCAAGGTAATTAAATCTGTTTCCAAAATATTTTGAAGCAAAGATATACCGACGCTTAATAGTGCATTGGTTGAATCTAACACAAAACTGACAGCAAGGCATGTTATGATCTGGGCCTAGGCAAGGAATACAGTACAAATGGAAATCCTTATGAGGCATTTGCTTCCCACAAGTAATACAATTATTAACTTTTACTGACATTGGTAAGGAGCAAGAAAATGTTTCCCCAATGGGGTACTTAGCTTTAGTAGAAGACTCTGGTTCTGAAACTCGAATGCGAAAATTTCAGGAGTCGGCCGACCGGCACTTGCGAACTGCTTCTGCTTCGTGCACCACGCGGCAAGAAAGACTGAAGAAAATGGCGTCGGTTGCATGTTTTATACCCCTGACGACCTGACATCATGGAAAAGGAGACAGCCACCAATGCAGAACCCAAGACTTTGATATTCAGGCTGACTGAGGGCAACCTGCCAGCAGAATAACCCAAATGTAATGACTGCAACAGTTAAACACGAAGAACATCTTTCCATTACACCCGGAACACAAGGCTGCAGAGTGGTAGTCCATGAAGGATCTTTGGCCTCAGTTAGGTTCCAGTAATGGTGAGTCTGTGGCCTTGCTTAGGGAATTCTTAATAACCCAGATCAGTGACTGCACACCATGGGCCCAGTTTCAGGAGTAGGGGAAAGAGATTGTGCTGCATTTATTGATGTTGTGAATTTATCACTGTTTTTCACCCTTGTTACATTTTATCTGTTTGTTACTGTATTGCTCTTATGTCATTTTAAAAATATTCTGATATTTTCTAACATTCTCTGATACTGCAAAATCTGTTCTTAATTTGCCAAATTTCTCCTGAGTTTGCCAAAATATTTCAAAGTTTTGCAAAGTTCTTCTAAGTTCTCCTATGTCTGAGCACATTTTTCTGCACTGGGAATACATCTCAGGGTTTCTCAACTTATTTCCAAGAATTCTTGATACCACAGGAGTTCTGCCTTTTGTTGTAAAACATTTGTCACTGCACTTGAGCTCAAAGCCACTTCATTTTACATTAAGATGGTTTAATTCTGAGTTGGGAACTGCTGCTGGAAGGCTTGTTGTTTATCTGACTGGTCTGAGGACTTAACGGTGTAAAAGGTTTTCATCCGGCTGGTATTTCTGTATTTGGGAACATTTCTCAGGGTTTGTGAACTTCTTTCCATGGATTCCTGATACTGCAGGCATTCTGCCTTTTGTTGCAAAGAATTTGTTACTGCATTCGAGCTTAAAACAAGTTAATTTTACATTAAGAAGGTTTTATTCTGCACTCTGCTGGGAGCTGATTCAACCCATCTGAGTTGGAAACCGCTGGTGGAAGGCTTATTCTATGTTGATCTGATTTGCCTGAGGGTTTAACCATGTAAAAGTCTTTCATCCTGCTAGTTTAAAAGCTTCACATTTGTGCATTGCTCAAACACAGTTACCAGTGTCTTTGTATGTAAGCAAACCTCTCCAGTTTAAAATCCTCTATAGGAAACACTCTCCATATTTTTCCACTTTTCATAGCTGCTCAAAGAGGTGCACATTTGTGCAAAGGGTAGCACCACTGCAAGACATCTATTAGTATGCTACTAAAACCTTTCACTTGGACCTTTAAGTGACTCTCCCCTACTCCTTCCCATCTACTAAGGATCTGGTATAATGGATAGGAGTTTCCTTGTCATCTCTGTTTCTGGCCTGGCAGATATGAGCCTTCTGAGGTAGTTTAGCAAATGCCTCATGTTCAATGACAGCCATTTAATTTTAAGGCAGACAAACACACTGTGTGAGAGATGTTGATACACAAAGTCACTGGAGGAAAAGCTCACACACACACACACACACACACACACACACACACACACACACACACACACACACACACACACACACACAAACACACACACACACATACACACACACACACACACATACACACACACACACACACACACACACACACACACACACACACACACACACACACACACACACACAAAATGCAATTATGGTTGTCAACGTTACACCCAAAACACTCACTACCAACATTAAAGAACAAACACATAGACCAACACATACAGAGGTTCTCACTTGTAATCTACCCAAACCTACAAGATCTCCTAAAAGCATCTTTCAGCGGCCCTGTGCATACTCAAAAAAGGGAGCACCTCATACAACACATAACTCTGAAAATCATAAAAGCCCTGATTCCAAGCCCATAAGGCAACAGACTACACAGCCAAACATTATAGTTATTGGGGATTACATTTTAAGGCATACTGATGCCCTATTTACCAGGCTAAACAAGGAGAACATCAAAGTGAGTTGTCTGTCTGGAGCTAGGATTTGCCAGATCACACATGCACTTAGGTCTTTAAACCACAAATACCAGGACACAGTCATAGTCCATGTGGGCATAAACAATCTAAGACATACCTCACTGGACTATATGAAGAGAGGCATGATGGAGCTCTCTGAATATGTGTCCCAGGCAGGTATGAATCTAGCTTTGAGTAGCATCCTACCTTCACCAATGATAATGCCACATGACCAGCAAAAAAGGATTGACTTCAACAATTGGCTTAGTTTCTTGTGTCACAACAAGGGGATCTAATATCTGTCACCCTGGGGAGACATAATCGACAAACCACAATGCTTTGCCAGAGATGGTTTGCACTTGTCACTGCTTGGCTTCCAGATACTGGCAAAAACTTTATCTATCCCCATAGTGCCTTTTTATCTATCCCCATAGTGCCTTTTTAGGCCATGTCAAGCTGTTAAACCTTCCAACATAACAAAAATCACTCATGACTACCCAAAAATACTGCTGCTCAATGTTAGGAGTTTAAATAAAAAAAACTGCATTCCCTGGAAGCACTCCTCAGCCTGGTAAATGCAGAACATGAGCAGACATGGAAACATGGTTCAGAACCATGGGAAGCACCTGTGCTATCAAAGGCTACAATGCCTTTCATTCATTTCATTCAATTTGATCCCCCTCAGCTCAGGATAAAACAAAGGGAGGAGGTGTCACAGTGTTCATAAAGGACAAGTGCACTGCTAGACTGGTCTAACAACAAGACTTGCTTGAGCTGCTCCATGCCCAACTAACCATAGGTGCAACCCCTTTCATATCCTTGATAGCTACAAATCTCCTAATATGAGTCTGGAAAACCACACCTCCTACCTAAACCTACTGGAATCTCTTTACATTCAGCCTAACACCATACATATGGGTGAATTCAACTATCCCTCCATAAACTGGGTGACTTATATGACCCATAACTCACTTGTTCAGAGGTTTTTGGACTTCATCAATGCAAACACCCTGGAGCAACTAGTTAGTTCCCCAACTAGAGATACAAATATCCTAGACCTAGTACTGACAAACATGGGAGGATGCTGTTCCCTCCCATCCATTAACTCCTCCCTGGTATGATCTGACCACAAAATTATCTCCTTTAATATTAAAACTAACCTAGAATCCTTATCAAACTCCAAACCTGTTAAGAACTTTGCTAAGGCCAATTATCTCAAACTAAGTGACAGCTTATTAAACTTCAAAGCCATTCGTACCAGGATGACTCTGAGGCCCACTCTGAGCTGTACACAAAAGCACTGTACAACCACATTCATAGCTGCATAGAGGGAGGCAGTACCTGTCAGAGTCAAACCTATGATTACTGGCAAAAATGAACCACTCTGGTCGACCCCTAGCATAAATAGGCTATTCAACAAAAGAAAAAAAAATCATCTCCAAACCCAACAAAGAAGAGACAAAACAGTGCAAAAAGACACTCACCAGTCTAAACAAACAAATTAGAGAGCTGATCAAATCTGTCAAAGAAAACCATTAGGCAAAAATAGCCTCCCAGATGAAAGATAACCATAAGGCTTCTTTAAATTGTTCATAAACTCAGGGGAAATGCGCAGCAATGTGCAGAATCATTAATGGCAACACTTACACCCAGTAGACCTGTTGGCCAACAAGTTAAATTCAAACTTCTCCCCATCACCTCCTACAACACCCAAAGAAAAAAACACAACCATCCCCGTACCATTCATTACGATGGAACAGGTCCTTACTGCACTCACTAAAGCCTAAAACACAGTCTTCATGGGTCCCGACAACATTCAAGGATAGTTTTTAAATAGCATAAAACAGAATTTATCAGGCCAACTATAAACTTTCTTTAACAACAGCTTCTGGATGGGCTTTGTCCCAGAGAAATGGAGAACTGCAACAGTTGTCCCTCTGCACAAGGGGGGGGGGGGCATCAACTGACCCAAGGAACTCCAGACCCATAAGCTTGATCAGTCTTATCTGCAAGGCCATAGACAGAATTATCATGGACCTGATCAATAATGACATAGGAACTCTCCAAACAATGGACCAGACCCAATTTGGCTTTGTCAAAGAGAGGTCATGCCTGATAAATCTGGTGGACTTTTTCAAGAATGTCACCAGGGCCATGTATGAGGGTAAAATGGTATACACCACTTATCTAGACCTGGCCAAAGCTTTCAACACAATTCCCCCTCAGAGATCATAGATAAACAAACTGAGTTAGGCATAAACTCCTACATCATCAGATGGACAGTCAACTGGCTCACTGACAGGACACGTTATCCAGATAGCTGAATCCATCCTGTTACTAACAGTGTCTGACAGGGCTCAGTGTTAGAACCCACCCTGTTTGGCATATACTTCTCTGAAGCAAAGGCCAATGATGGGGACCTCTGGTTCACCAAGTTCACCGGCAACTGTTAGCTGGGAGCAATCATTGAAACCCCAAATAATGTTGACATCCAGGAAACAGGTCTAAAAATGACAAATAACTGGTGCCAAAATCATAGTCTGAGACTAAATGCTAAAAATGCATAATTATACCATTCAGTATATCAGATATCTCTGCAAATTATAATATTAAAATATTATAAAATAACTCAAGGCTCCAACACTCAAACACCCACTGCCGTGATACTACTCCATCCCATATTTGGGGAATTAAGATATAATTTTGTCATATCCTGGGTAAAATTGGATAGCTTGTAAAGGCTCTTGTGCCATTAGCCTAGTAATCACCTTTGAACCTATAAACCTATACAAGCATACTGCTCATAGGATCTTACTAAACTTATGGCCAAGGAGGCCATCAAGAAGCTCGACCACATCACCCAGTGCTGATGGGGAAACTAACACTGTTCTCTATAATGTAGATTTCCACATGTATCCCAGAAGAAAATTTGTGATCAGGTATTCAGTCATCCAGACTGTTTTAAAAGGTTGTTAGGGAAATACTCTGCATGATAAGTAAGGGCAGCTTATTTCACAAATGGGGAATACGTTGGGTTAGGTACCTGTCATGGAGTGTCTCATGAAATATTGAATGTTCTTAAGATCAAACGTTCAAAGAGTGATCACTTTAGAGCAAATCTAAAATGATCAAAAATACGAAAAACTAAAATACATTTTTTTGCAGGGGGGGCAAGCCACTTGCACCCCCACCCCCTGTTAATTACATATATTAACCCCAAAATTGTACAACAGTGGGGTAAGGACAAATTCCCTTACCCTACTTCAACACAATCCCATACAAAAGGCTACCAGCAAAAAAAGATTCAGAGATAGTACCACCTAACTACTCTATCATCAGATCAGACAGAACCCATAAAAAGGGTGGTGGAGTAGCTCTACTCTACTCATCCTCCCTATGCATATCACCCTACGATAAAGCCATTCCCCAGTTTCACAATGCAGAAATAATACTGGCTCATCTCCAGCTAAACAAACACAAATATATATACATTGCCTCTCTTTACATTCCCCCAGGAGACAATATCCCAATACTCGAAGAAATCCTCTCCTGGCTTTCAGCTAACATGAATAATGAAACTATAATCATGGGAGATACCAATATTAACTGGTCCTCCATTCAATCCCCCTCTCACTCCCTTAACATCAACCTATACAACTACTCTCAACTCATCAACTCCGCAACTAGACCATGCAAAGACTTTACTAGTGGCAACATCCTAGACTGGATTCTTGTCTCCCACCCTCACTACTACCCAGATAGTGGTACCATACCTGACTCCCTCAGCGACCACCTTCCTATCTTCGCTAGATGTCTTCCTTGTCCCTTACAAGTCACTCATAATTATATCATTACCCGATGTCATAGAAACTTTAACCCAGAAGTTTTCTCTGACACCCTAAAATCACTTAACTGGTACCCCTTAAAAACTCTACCCCTTGAAAATGCAATCACTCACTTTAATACTACCTTCCTAAACCTTCTAGATACTCATGCTCCATTAAAAACCAAAAGAATAAAAAGGCAATCCACCCCCTGGTTAACTATAAACACCCTAACCACCATGCGACTTAGAGACAAAGCCTGGACACAATATCAAAAGAACAAATCTACATCTTCCCTCAATGAATACAAAACTCTTCGTAATTCAGTTAAAAAACTTATCTCTCCAGACCGTCGTAACTACTTCACCTGACTTCAAAGCAACCTCAAAACCAACCCTCAAAAGTTCTGGAGAGGTATAACTACCCTCTTAAAACCCGAGAACACAGAAAACCCAATCCCTTGCCCAAATATAGATGACACTGATCTTGCTACCCAATTCAATTCTTTCTTCATAGACTCTATTTCTAAACTTACCTCCTCCTTTTCAAATAACAATCATTCTCCTACCTCCATTTCCCCTCAGGCTTCTCCCCCTCCAACATCTCCCACTTCTCCTCTTGCTTCTCCCCCTCCAACTTCTCCCACTTCTCCACCTTTATCTTCTCCCACTTCTCCTCATGCTTCTCCTCCCCCAACTTCTCCCACTCATTCCCCACCCCCACCATTCTTCATCAAACCTCTTCCTACATCCACCATAAAAAAACTATGACTAAACAAGTATGTTGATATTTCCAGTTTAAAAGCAGTTATAAAATCTCAATTTGATACTCAACCTCCAGCAAAGGCTATACTAAATAAATGCTTGGTATGTTACTCATGGGCTTACCCTCAATACCAATTCCTTTGGTAAATCTTGCAAAAATTCTATCTACCATATACATTATGTTCCTCTTAAATTTGGAACAGTCTTTAGAGACTTGGGTATCTTTGTTGATAACAGACTGTCCTTCCACCACCATGTTTCATTGCTTCCTCACCAGAAAGATCTCAAGTCTCAGTAACCTTAGCTATGCTGATAGATTAAAAATCTTGTCCCTCTACTCAGTGTCATATAGCCTCTTGAGAGGTTGTCTCTCCTTCGTCTTCTATGCTAGAAATAACCCACCATTCTTTAAATTCCTTCACCAAATGGCATGACAGAGTTACAGTTTGAAAGAGCAAACACTCATGCGAGAGGACACTTTTTTACTGTTCTAAAAAAAGTGAATACTCATAAGAGCGATTATTCTTGCACATGGACTTTATTTATTTATTTATTTATTTATTTGCAGTTGTTTAACCAGGATAGTCCATTGGGCCTAAAGAACCCGTTTTCAATGGAGTCCTGGGGAGAAAAGCTCCACATAAAGATTATACAGAGATTATGTTCCACATACAGTTTATACAAAGATTATGTTCCACACATAGTTTACATGAGGATTATAGAGAAAAACATTCTAGAATTTCTGGTTAAAAGTTAGAAGTAGTATATATGTATTTTTTTTTTTTGAATTTTACTAAAAATTACTAGGTACAAATAAGGAGTTGTATGCTAGAAGCAAGCATGAATTTGCTAGCTGGGAATTGAGAAAAAGGAAGGAGGAAAAAGTGTTGGGAGTAGAGAGTAGGTTATGAGGGGTGTGAACAGGAGCATTCCCATGAGGATGTTAGATGGGAGTGCAGTGATTTTTTAAAGTATGGGAGGCTAGCAATTGTACGAATGGAGGGGGGAAGGGAGTTCCATAGGCGTGCTAGTGAGAAGGACAGGAGGTTTTGTCCTGGAGGGTGTAGGGGTCTATAAACTTCTATGAGGTTTTGATTGTTAGATCTTAGAAGTCTTTGTGTTTGATGCATTTTAAAGGTAGTAGAGAGAGAGGGACAGAGGGATGGCTGGAATATGAGTTTATGTGCATAGGTGAGCTGAGTGTAGGAGAGGTAGTTGGGAAGCTCTAGCCAGTTGAGTTTGTGGAGAGGTTCACAGTGATGAGTAGATGATTTGTTACTGGTGGCGAATCTGGCTATTTTATTGTAACAAGAGGACAGTTTGGTTTTCAGAGAAGATTGTAGGTTTGTTAGAAGAGGGGCACCATAGAGAAGGGAGGGAAGGAGAAATGTGGTAGAGAGAGTAATTTTGGTAGTTGAGGTGAGGAACCGATTGTGACGGTAGAGCATGCCTAGTTTTTGGTGGGTTTTTTTTATATTTAGTAGTAGATGGGAGTTGAATTTGAGCTTGTCATCGATTTGGACCCCCTAGCAGTTTGGCTTCAGATACCAGCTCAGAGATGTGTTATTTTGGCTGGTGATGGAGAATAAATTTCTATCAAGGATATTAGTTTTGGAGGGGGTAAATATCATAAGTTTAGTTTTAGCAGCATTGAGTGCAAGATGGTTGTCTTTCATCCATTGTTCTGTGGTGGAGAAGGCATCTTGAGTGAGTTTTAAAAGAGTTGGGATGGATGAATCAGCACAGATGATTGTGGAGTCATCTGTGTATTGAATAATGTTTGCAAGGGGGATAGAGCGGAAAAAGTCATTAATGAAAATATTAAAGAGGAGGGGGCCCAAAATAGAACCTTGTGGGACACCTGTGGGGGTGTTGAGGAAGGAGGAGGTGGCTTTTTTCCATTTGACGGCTTGTTGCCTATTGGAGAGATAGCTAGAAAACCAACAGAGGGAAGAGGGAGAAAGGTTTAGGTTAGATAGCGTAGTAAGAAGTAGGTTATGAGAGATAGTGTCGAAGGCTTTAGAGAGATCGAGTAGGATGGTAGATACAGTGAGGCCGGAATCTCTAGCTTTATTCACAGTTTCAAGGAAGGATAGGAGGGCAGTCATAGTACTATGATGGGGTCTGAATCCATGCTGTGTAGGAGTTAGTAGATTGTTGTCTAGGAGATGGGGAAGGAGTTGAAGATGGATACATTTCTCTAGGACGTTTGAAATGGGCGATAGGATGGCGATGGGACGGAAGTTGGTAATATTAGTATTGGTTCCACCTTTATGCAGTGGAATGATGTAGGCTTTTTTCCAGATGTGAGGAACAATACTTTCATGGATCGAGCGGTTAATTAGGATACTGATAGGGAGGGCAATGGCTTCAGCAGCTATGCTGAGGAAGTATGAGGGAATGTTATCAGGGGCATTGGTGCATGGTTTTAGTTTCTGCAGGAGTTTTTTATGGTGGATGTAGGAAGAGGTTTAATGAAGAATGGTGGGGGTGGGGAATGATTGGGAGAAGTTGGGGGAGGAGAAGCATGAGGAGAAGTGGGAGAAGATGGAGGTGGAGAAGTGGGAGAAGTTGGAGGGGGAGAAGCAAGAGGAGAAGTGGGAGATGTTGGAGGGGGAGAAGCCTGAGGGGAAGTGGAGGTAGGAGAATGATTGTTATTTGAAAAGGAGGAGGTAAGTTTAGAAATAGAGTCTATGAAGAAAGAATTGAATTGGGTAGCAAGATCAGTGTCATCTATATTTGGGCAAGGGATTGGGTTTTCTGTGTTCTCGGGTTTTAAGAGGGTAGTTATACCTCTCCAGAACTTTTGAGGGTTGGTTTTGAGGTTGCTTTGAAGTCAGGTGAAGTAGTTACGACGGTCTGCAGAGATAAGTTTTTTAACTGAATTACGAAGAGTTTTGTATTCATTGATGGAAGATGTATATTTGTTCTTTTGATATTGTGTCCAGGCTTTGTCTCTAAGTCGCATGGTGGTTAAGGTGTTTATAGTTAACCATGGGGTGGATTGCCTTTTTATTATTTTGGTTTTTAATGGAGCATGAGTATCTAGAAGGTTTAGGAAGGTAGTATTAAAGTGAGTGATTGCATTTTCAAGGGGTAGAGTTTTTAAGGGGTACCAGTTAAGTGATTTTAGGGTGTCAGAGAAAGCTTCTGGGTTAAAGTTTCTATTACATCGGGTAATGATATAATTATGAGTGACTTGTAAGGGACAAGGAAGACATCTAGCAAAGATAGGAAGGTGGTCGCTGAGGGAGTCAGGTATGGTACCACTATCTGGGTAGTAGTGAGGGTGGGAGACAAGAATCCAGTCTAGGATGTTGCCACTGGTAAAGTCTTTGCATGGTCTAGTTGCGGAGTTGATGAGTTGAGAGTAGTTGTATAGGTTGATGTTAAGGGAGTGAGAGGGGGATTGAATGGAGGACCAGTTAATATTGGTATCTCCCATGATTATAGTTTCATTATTCATGTTAGCTGAAAGCCAGGAGAGGATTTCTTCGAGTATTGGGATATTGTCTCCTGGGGGAATGTAAAGAGAGGCAATGTATATATATTTGTGTTTGTTTAGCTGGAGATGAGCCAGTATTATTTCTGCATTGTGAAACTGGGGAATGGCTTTATCGTAGGGTGATATGCATAGGGAGGATGAGTAGAGTAGAGCTACTCCACCACCCTTTTTATGGGTTCTGTCTGATCTGATGATAGAGTAGTTAGGTGGTACTATCTCTGAATCTTTTTTTGCTGGTAGACTTTTGTATGGAATTGTGTTGCAGTGGGGTAAGGGAATTTGTCCTTACCCCACTGTTGTACAATTTTGGGGTTAATATATGTAATTAACAGGGGGTGGGGGTGCAAGTGGCTTGTCCCCCTGCAAAAAAAATGTATTTTAGTTTTTCGTATTTTTGATCATTTTAGATTTGCTCTAAAGTGATCACTCTTTGAATGTTTGATCTTAAGAACATTCAATATTTCATGAGACACTCCATGACAGGTACCTAACCCAACGTATTCCCCATTTGTGAAATAAGCTGCCCTTACTTATCATGCAGAGTATTTCCCTAACAACTTTTTAAAACAGTCTGGATGACTGAATACCTGATCACAAGTTTATGCCAGAGAAGTATATATCAAAGAGGAGGAGGCCCAGTACACAGCCCTGTGGGACATCCTGACCTTAACTATATGTATTTTCTTAGACAGCCCTCAGATGAACTAACTAGGGAACTATGTAAGGGTTACTTCTGAGCTGGGAGAGTTTGTCAGTAGTCCTATCATGTCATCATTTCAATAGTTTTTATGACTTGGAATTTCCATTATTAGAAATTGTGAAAAGTATTCCAAATGGCTAAAATAGTGACAGCTATTGTAGAAAGAATGGATATAGTCTAATGTAGTCACAGCATGTAGGCTATCTAAAGTTTTGGTTGAACTCTTTGCACATTTGAAAATAGTGAAATGATGCAGGATTCAAAGCCATTACAGCATTGAAAAGGGAGAAAGACACAGACTAACAGTACTAGCTTTATAATACAGGACTGTCTTTCACTTGCCAAGACCCCATGAAATATAGGCAGGGGATCAGCATAAACACACACAGAAATTTGAACATGTCTGAAAAGGTGGCCAAGAAGAAGACAAAGGGAGTGGGATAAAATTCATAACTATTTGCCCTTGTGCTTTACAGGGATTAACATCCCTGGAATTGAACTGATTTCACTTAAAATCCATACCCTTACAGTGGAATCCTTCTGAAAAATCCAGAACTGAATTTGATTTTCATTATTAGATGAAAAAAAAATATATATATATATATTTTAAATCATATTTGCTTAGTGAAGCTTTGGGAGGTCTAACACTTTGTGGTGTTCTATACTAGCATCAAAATTTGATTATCTTACTTTATGCTTTACGTACATTCGTTGTAATAATTTTCATGTTTCGCATATTATATACACTGAGATTTTTGAGTAAGCATATTACATATCAATGCTGATTGACTAATGACTGATTAACTGATTAATTGATGTTACTTTAGCTGACCATTTGACCCATCACTGCATACTATTAAATGCCACCAAAATCCTCCCTGTCACTGAATGGGCCACCATTCATTTTAGCTCCATTATTTATAAATTGTTAAACAATGACTTCACCCCACAATCAGTAAGCAAACACTTATCCATATTTCCAGCTTTTCCACTTAAGTTCCAAAATTATAATGGCCTCCATTTAACAATCTGAAGAAAGAACTTTATCCATGCTTGCACTTGGAATCTAGAATTTCATTCTTTTTAAAATTAGGTTTATCCCCCTCCTTTTCGGTATTTAAGTCTCATTTGCTTTTATTTCATACAAACCACTAGTTGCAGATGTTTTGTAGATGCATACTAATCTTATTCTTTTGCTCCTTGTAATCCACGTCACTTCGACACATTCTGAATGTCTCATTAGTTTACCAGATTACTTAGTGTTGTGGCAAGTAAGCTTTCTAACAACCCTTATTTTTATGCAGTCACTAGAAAACTTACTCCATAATATGTTTACTTTCATGTCTTACCAAACACTTCACCCTTTTTAGGACAGCCATTCATGTACATCCTTCTTTGTTCATATACTACCAATATGTATAAACTCGAATTTTTTTTTTGTACAATGATAATTATGAATAGCTACTACACTACTCTGTAAATCCTTTTGCCTTTTTAAACTTGCGCCTTTGGCTATGGTCTTGGTTGAAAAGGATCATTCAACTAGTTCACATAACTAGTTATCACACTGAATAAACAATTGTCAGCACTTAAGTCACAGACTAACACAAGGAGGTTTAGAAGCCACTGATTACAGGAAAATAAAGGCATAAAATGTAAATTGAATAGTGACAGATTAGTATCTTGTTAATTATTCAGCAGTTAACTCCATAAACAGTAGATGGTAAGTGAGAAAATTGCACTTTTTTTATTTATATCTGTTTATTTTGAAAGAGCCATTCATACAAGCTGGTTCTAATTTCACACAATTTCTTTTTAATCATAAGTCTAACAAAGAATGAAAATAATTCTTAAGATTTCTACCTGAGGCGAGATTCCAGTTCAGATATTCTTTCTTTCAGCTCATTATTTTCAGTCTTGAATGCTTGAATGCTTCCATCTTTCTGTGACTTAACAGCTGATACAGATAATGACATTTCTTCCATTCCACGAATGTGATCTTTCAGAGATTTTATGAGGGAAGCTTGCCGTGCACTATTTTCCTTGTAGTTTTCCAACTCTGTTTTCATCTCCATAGACAAAACTTCTTTACATGCCACTGTATTCCTCAGCTCGTCTGCCTTGGATAAAGAAACAAAGAAAACACATCTGAATTGAAGGTGTCATTCATGGTATACATCACCTACAAGCATTCAGATAACATTACATTTTGCCAAAATATGTCATTTCAATTACATCAAAATTTAGTGATTGTGTCTCAAAACAGACAAGTTATCATCCATGAAGCATACGTCTTATTACATGAAGATTCAGAAATGGATTATCAAAACTTGTAAATCTTATATATTTTTCTGCCTTATATGTAGTGCAATCAGCTTCTGTTATATAATTGTAAAGTTCTGCTCAGGTAAAAAGAAAATGTATCTTGTGGCATCATCAAATATATTTATGATGTAAGTAGCATTATAGTACAATTTTCATGAAAGTTGTTTGTTGAATAGTATTTTATTCTACTCTATCCAGCCTTTAAGAGATATTTGGTAAGTTGTTACAAACACATAATTAGTTACTATAATATTCATGTTGACTTGATTTGCTAGGAATAAATTATTGCATTTGATGCTTAGTGATGAAAAAACATGTTTGTCTGCAATTTTCATGTAAGCCAGTAGTTCGTTTACGTATCAATGATGCTGTCAGAAAAACTAAATGTTAGAGATTTACAGTGACTTCCTTTTGCACAATATGAACTGCAGACAGTATTTGCTTTTTTTGGATTTAAACATGCAAATGTTTTTTTTTTTATTTCTCTAGATGTGCATAACTACTTTAAAAACACACTTAAGCAAACTAATGAAGAGCTTAAGGGAATCATTAGGAAACTCAAAGATGAGTTTAAAATAACCACTACAACCAAAACTAACTACACATCTTCCTTAAACTATATCAGGAAGTTATGAACTAACACCAGACAATGTTAAGAGCTAGTCAAGAATAGTACTGCACACTTTGACACAAAGGAAATAGCTAATATTCTACCTGACAAATTTAGTACATATTCTACTCTACCCACAGTAATAACTATTCCACAGATTCCACAGTCCCAGCAATGTCCTTAAATTGCTATGGAACAAGTTCGGTTAGCCCTGTCAAAATCTGAAAACACCTCATCCATGGGACCTGATAATATACTAGGTGGCCTGAATATTGGTGCAAATATGGCCTATCAACTCCTACTAATCTTAAATCTAAGCCTATCCACTGGTTACATTCCTGAAGCCTGGAAAACAGACATTGTAATGCTATTACACAAACGTATCCCAAACACGGACCTTGGTAACTATAGCTCCATTAGATTTACTTGCCACGGGTAAAGCTATAGAGTATATTGTCTTAGATGATATTAATCTGGACATTAAAAATTGCTTAACACTGGTCCCTCATCAATTTGGCTTTGTCAAGGAATGGTCCTACCTCTTTAACCTTAGTAACAAGTAACCAAAGCAGTGGCTAGTGGTTATAAAGTGCATATAGCACATCTCAGTCTAACCAAGGTCTTTGATACTATTCACATTTTTCTGCTTTACTAAAGCTGAAGCCTTTCTCTTGTTTACATGGAACCTCAGTTATCCTAACCCTTTATTATTTCACAACTCAAATATTCTTCTGTATTTTTAGGTGCTTTATCTTTAAGTATTTAACTTGCTGCAGATTGTACCTGTGTAAAGATAATGTACTTTTACTCCTCTCATTGGTGCTTAATTCTTTTTTGTCATAACATACTCTGTTATTTTTATAATGGTTATACCTACTTCCCTGACAGTGATTCTATCACCTTGCTCAATTAAACTTTCTTTACTTTTAGCATAGCATATCTTTAGCTTATTGTTTCCTTGCAACTGAATTTCTATACATATTTTAAATCTATTTTATGAAGTACATCTTTTAGCAAAGTATGTTTAACCTTATTGTTCTTTGCAACTGAATGTCTGTATATATACTGAATGTATTGTATGTAGTATATCATACATTCTCTGTATGCTGTTCTACTACATATTCTGTATAATATTAATTATATGTACTATATAGTTGTATGCACTTTCTTAATGTGGAGCTTTTCTCCCCAGGTCTCCACTGAAAATGGGCTGTTATGGCCCACTGGACCATCCCGGTAAACAAATGCAAATAAATAAATATTCCCCATGCGGCCATTGCCGACAAACATGTAAATTAGAATATAAATGCTTATGTTGTAAGGTAGATAGCTTACTGGTTGTCTGGCAGAACCTATGTGGTTAGAGTCACAGTTGCCACTTCTGAAAGTAAAAAGTCACCAGTGGTGTACCACAGGGCTCAGTATTTGGATCTCTCCTATTTGGCATCTGTCTCTCAGACCTTCAGACCACACTCCTAGCTTATGGTTATCTACGTTTACAGACAACTGTAAATTGGGTGGTGTTATTCAATCTTCCACTGACTCACAATTGCTTCAACATGGGTCAGATTACATCAATAGCTGGTGCAAGGACAACGGTCTCAAGTTAAATGTAAACAAATATAGTACAGTTCATTATGGTAAGCAAAACATTTTCACATTCCATATAGGTGACACACCTCCAATCAGGCATTGTTAAGGGATCTAGGCACTCTTGTTGATAACTTCATATTCTTTGACCATCACCCATCCTCAATTACCTCTGTAACTTCTTGCACCCACTTTAAATCCTTACTAAAATCACACTTCAAAACTTGCCAGATATGCCCTTGCAACCTCCCCAATACCATCCACTCCCCCACCCACCACCTCTCTCAGCCCCAATCAACAACCTACTCTTAGCAAGCTTGGCTACTAATGTTCCCAGCTACCTACCACATAATACTAACTTCTTGTAGCAACAACTGCTAATGGCTGTTATGTACCTCAAAAACAGTTTGTATCAATTGTTCACTGATGAATCACAACTACATTTTAACCATGTTTAGTATGTCACCATATTTTAAAATTGTACTATGCTCTATAGCTGTTTTACATCTGTTTTCTTCTTGTCTTGCGTCCTTAACTGGACTAATGTCTATATTTAAATGCTATGTTTTTTAACTGTATAATGCAAATAATACTTAATGTGGAGCTTTTCTCCCTGGGCCTCCGCTGAAAACGGACGTGTGTCCAGTCGGACTCTCCCGGTTAACAAATGTAAAAAAAATAAATAAATCACATCTCTGTAGTAGTTTAGAAAGCCTTCTGTTTGGCTCATCTAATTTTCAAAGGCATCTCCTCTAGATAAAAAAAGTCTTATTTCACCCCTTTACGCATATTTCAACAGACCCATTATTGAATACAATGCACCTTATGGCATGAATCTGTCTGAACATATCATTCAAATTGAGAGTCCTCAGAGAAGCATAACTAAAAAGATCAGTGGCCTCAAAAATCTTAGTTATTAGAACAGACTGGCGGCCCTCTCTCTGTACTCAGTCTCATATAAACCCTTCCATGAAAATCTGTGTCTAGCCTTTCAAGCCATGAACGACACTAACTTTTTTAACCTCTTATTTCTTTACTGAACAAATGGTACCTGAAATACCAGGTTAAAGACACTGTACCCTCATGAGTAGATAAATAAGACATATTGACATTGCAGAGTTATACCCCAATATATCCTTCAGCTCTGGAACAAAAATCCACTTTGCAATAATTAGAGTAGCACCCTCATCATCTTCAAGGTAAACCTAGATAACTAGGTGGGCAGTCTCAAATTCTGTCCCGGTCTATCTGGTCTTGCGCTCCTTTAGCCTGGAAGGAACTTTTGAAGTTTTTTTTTTAGGCTTGTAATGGTCAGACCAATTGAATAGTACATAACTATGAATTGTCTGTGCATTTTTGCAACTGGTTTTAAAAGGAAAGACAGCTTCTATTTGTGTTTGGACCTTGTAGAGTATTGAACCACAGCTGTCACCATATTTTCATTCTTTGCTTGGAACTGTTATTTGCACTTGAAGATAGAGGTAATCCAGAGGGCTTGAGTGAAGTCTGGTATCCCACCTGTGATTTAAATGGTGACAGAACTAACATGAAACAGAGTATAAAGGATAAGTTCAGATAAAATCACTTAAGCTAGCAGATCTAGGAGACTCTCTCTCTCTGATACCTTTCCTGTGGGAGGAATAAAGACACATTGTTGAAGTTCCCAGTAGTTTATTCAGTTAAGTAGGTAGAGGGATGAGTGTTCTTGTTTTAATAAACAAATACTGAGTTACATACATGTGTGTGTGTGTGTGTGTGTGTGTGTGTGTGTGTGTGTGTGTGTGTGTACACATACACACACACACACACACACACACACACACACACATACATACACATACACAAATGCACACACACACACACACACACACACACACACACACACACATGCGCGTGCGCACGCACACACATGCATGCACACACACACACACACACACACACACACACACACACACACACACACACACAAAAACACACGTATATGTATATAAAAGTCCAAGTTACTGTTAATAAGTTTGCAAAAGAAGGGTGAAATCCTGGAAAGTCAGACGTTATAACCCTGTTATGTAGCTGATGGTGTAAAGCTTATATGGGTGTGACAGGTGTTGGTCATAATCTAAGGCAGTTGTTAACTACTTTTTTCTTTTAACTCTTAAGGCCAGTCACTGTCTGGTATGCATATTGGGTGGTAAAGGCATGTATGTGGACTCAACACTCGTGTACCTCATATTATTTGTTGACAGAGGTGGGATTCATACCTTGCCCATCTGTCAGTTAAACTGGTAACAGCAATGCAGGATTTATGGCTCATACCATAGATTGTGAACACATTGTGAAGTTATTACTAGAAAATAGTTGTCATTGCTTTCCCTGGGGGTTAATGTGTCAATCCAATAAACTGTAACTTGAAAATTACTTACATGCTCAAGTCCAAGTGAAACTATTGACTGCTTCATACTTCCTTCCCCAATGTTGAATGAATGTGGAGTTTTCATACAAAGATTTAGAGATATGGGAGTGCCTGTGTTTTTTTTTCTAAGATTACAAGTATAATCATCTATGGTAACAAGACTGAGAATGACAGAGATGTTCATAATATAATTCACTGTAATAACAGAATATAGACTAATACCACAGCTTCTAGGTACTGCTCTCAAATGGTCTAGCCATGCTATCATATCCAGCATCTTTAAATCTTACGATGATGACGATAATGATGATATTCGGTTAATAATTTCTCATCTGTTTTGTAAAAGTAGAAGCTTGCAAATATTTTGCATTTGAAACTAGCTGTTTCTAACAGCAAGATTAATCCTGCTTTCTCATGACTTCATATGTTAGGCAAGCCTCATCTATGCTTGCATATAAAACATGAAATGGGACATTTAAAACCAGCTCCATTAATGCTACTGACATGTCATGAAAAATGTAACTAACATCTTTTCTAGAGCTGACATATAAAAACAGAAAGAACTAACAGGCTTAAAATGCTTTAAAGTAGAACAGCACAATTTGCAATCCAAAGTAATCCAGGATGCCTTTGATTTTTATTCATTTCTTGTAGCTAAATTGATTCTCGAGCATGTTGTTGTATAAACTACTTCACATTTGTTTACAAAATCAATGCCACCTACTTTTAGTGCATGTTGCATTTATCATATTGATCGTGACTGTGTTTACATATCTACAAATGTGTGTGTACAGATGCACGGACATGCATTATATAAATATATTCAGCACTTGCTGTAGTCATAATTGCATGTATCACAGTTACTTGAGCACAGCTAATACTAATGACAGGTATTTATGTGGTGCTGTACTGTTGTTGACTTTACACAGTAGCTTGCAGCCACCAAGGGAAAAATGGGGACAAGTGCTTCACTACCAATCTCACTCTCTCTGAGGTGCAGTGAATGTGCATTATTATACACTCGTATATATTAGTATTTACTTTTTTTTATAATTTTAAAGTAAAACAGTTCTTTTGCCTAGTGTTTCAAAAGTGCTGTAGGATATGTAATTACTGTTAGGGTAAGTATTATGTAAGTTACACAAGTATTCAAAAATGTCTACACACACACACACACACACACACACACACACACACACACACGCACACAGAGCTTTACACATACAGACACACACACACACACACACACACACACACACACACACACACACACACACACACACACACACACATTTACATACAGATGTAGTGGTAGAGACCAGTCTCACATATGTACAGAATCTCAGATGCACACCCACATACACACTCACACACACACACACACACACACATATACATATATATATATATATATATATATATATATATATATATATATATATGTACACACACACACACACACACACACACACACACACACACACACACACACACACACACACACACACACACACACACACACACACACACACACACACACACACACAGAAGCACAGACAAGCAGACTCTCACATATTCAGAAACACACACACAAACACAAATGTGCCCATCAACTACAACCATTCACTTGACTGTGTACACCTCAGGAGTTACAATGTGATCAAACAAATGAAGAAATACATAAAGACAAACAGTAATATGAAACGCATAGTGCAAAGTATTACAACATCTGCACACACACACACACACACACACACACACACACACACACACACACACACACACACACACACACACAATGTAATTCCTGCTTCTGATAGATGGCAGATCCAACTGTAAGTCCTACTGGCACTACAGTTAATTTAATTCTTTTTTTATTTATTTTGTTTTCCTCACATTTGCTAAATGAAGGGAAATGACAAGTCCTTATAACCACTGTTCTGTTTTATTTTATTTTTTCATGAGTGCTAAATAAAATTGCATTTAGCAAGTGTAAACAAGATGGTAGCAGTTTTTTTTTTTTTTTCTGCCTGTAATTCACAGTGGCTTAATATATTGCCATGAGGCTGTGAGCTGGTGTAGGGCTGTTTTCATACATTAATATCTGGTTGGAGAAATGAAAGTTATGTCCTTACTATAACACTAAATATTTTAAATCTTGTTCATTCTGTCTCAAGAGTAGGGTTATAGGATTTGACCTTGGGTATTTTTTCAAGAGCTTGGATCCAGGGCTCTGACTCCTCCCTACCCATAATTTCCTCTAGTCCCCAGAATACATCAGATGGAGTTTGCCTGCTTGTAGCAAGTATTGCGTCTAGTGAGCCTAACACAGACCCAACAACTTACAACTGAATGACAAGAGACAGATGTTACAGTAAGTGGCTGTTCAAAATACAAGGCCCCTGACCAGGTTCAACTGATCAATAAGAAGTCAGAAAAGTGACAATTTAAAGGCTCATAGGTTAGGTTCATAGGTTGGTACTAGGCTATCTGCCTGAAGGCATTTATAAGCCTAGCCAGAATGTGTTGGCTTTCACCGCCCCCTTAGATTAGTTCCTTGTGCCTCTGTCCAGCAGAGCCACTGAAGTGACCCCCGAGGTAAACTTTCTGTTTCCCATCCACTCGTCAAGGTTTCTTTTGAAGAGTGTTAGCGAGGAGCTCTGCCTAATGTAGATTGGGATCTTGTTCCAAAGCATGGAAAGTCTCTGGGACAGGAATCTATCCCTCCAGTACATCCTATTTATTGTTGTGGTGAGGTTTAGATCCCTAGAGCATGTGGCTTGAGGAGATAAGTTTTTCTTTAGGTGGAGCATGTCCATCAATTCTGGGTTGGACATGGCCTTGTATGTCAGGCAGAGATCACCTATGAGTAGGCGGTATGCAACCGAGTACAACTGGAGTTTCTTCAGTCGAGCTGCATAGGGCATCTATTTGAGGCCAGTGATCCTTTTGGTGAGGTACTTCTTTGGTCTTTCCAGCTGTTGCAGGTATCTCGTAAGGTACATCCCAAATGGGGCATTGTACTCTATGATGGGTCTGATGAGTGATGAGTAGAGGGGCACAATGACCTCTTTTGATCTGGATGCAAACTCTTTTGTGATTAGGTGGGCCACATAGAAGGATTTTCTAACCACTTTGGCAATGTGATTATCAAAGGTGAGATTACTGTCTACTTGGGTCCCCAGATCCCTTATTATGTCTTTCGTATTTAGGGGACTACCACCTATGTGGTAGTTTGTGGGTACTTTGTTTTTTCCAAAGGGGATGACTATGCACTTTTTGGTATTTAGCTTGAGGCCATGATTTTGAGACCAGATATCTGTCTCAGTGAGACCCTTTTGGAGGATATCTGAGTCCGCCGGAGAGTCAATTATAGCCCCTAGTTTGCATTCGTCTGTGAACTTGGTCAGCCATATTCCTCCTGTGCTTACCTGTATCTCTGAGAATTATATGCCGAACAGGAGGGGTCCTAGGACTGAGCCCTGGGGAATACCACTTGTAACCAGTTTAGAGTCGGACCTAGCCCCCGCAACTCTCACCATGTGGGTTCTGTCCATTAGCCAGTTGGAAACCCATCTTGTGACGTAGGGGTTTATGTTCAGGTTGGTGAGCTTGTCTATAATACCAGAATGGGGAATGGTGTTGAAGGCCTTAGCGAGGTCTAAGTAGGCTGTGTGTACCACGTTTCCCTCATCTATAGCCTTGGTAACTGTCTCAAAGAAGTCCACCAGCTTTAGGAGGCATGATCTGCCCTTAACAAAGCCAAACTGGGTAGGGATCTTGTTCAGTCTGTCTCAAAATTAGGGTTATAGGGTGTTTAGGATGGGGAACAGAGGAAGGGAATGTTGAGCTGGACGGAGCAATACAATATGCATCTGGCAATTTGGCAAGTACATAAATTTCATATCCAGTGTTGTCTTTTCTGTCTTACTCAACAGTTGGAACAGATTCCCAAGATACCTGAGAACATGAGCAGTCTCATGGAAGGACATTCCAAAGTAAGGTGGAGCCGAACAATGTACAAGATCTGGATTGTACATCCAACCTGTAATGTGACACAAATGTATGGAACTGTAGACCAAGTAGCCACAGCACAAATCTCATTAATGAAAACTCTACCAAAAAAGCAGTGAAGGCAGGCACAGCTCTAGATGAATGAGCCTTTGGTCTGTTAGATAAAGGTAATTTTATTTGTTTTTTTTTTTTAATAAACAAAAGCATTAAAGTTGGAAAGGCAACTGGACAGGGTCACTTTAGAAACTCCTTGACCCAATTTAGTTTTTGAAAAAGAAAAAGCTGGTCTGCCTTTCTGATATCCTTTGTGTGATGTAAATAAAACCTGAGTTGAAGATGAATATCCATCAACTATACCATATATTCCCCTTTGTCGAAAATTTGGAAAGAACACTTGTAGGTTGATTTTCTGATCAAGATTCACTTCAGAATCCACTTTTGGTAGAAAATGTTAATTACTTTGCAAGTATACCTGATCCTTTTGAAACACAAGGTAAGGGGGTCTGCAAGACAATGCATGTAGCTCAGAAATCCTCCTAGCTGACATAATTGCTACTAGAAAGATAATTTTCCAAGTAAGGAATTTCAAGTTTACTGAAGATGCAGACTAAAAGGGAGACTTAATTAATGCCTGTAGCATGACAGTAATATCCCATACAGGAACTGGGTCCTAGATTGGTGGTTTTAGAAGAAAGGTTCCTCATCAAAAAGCCCTTGTAAATTTTAAAGGAAGCAATGGATGTTTGGTTTTGGTCAACATTAAAATTGGAAATGGCTGCTAACTGCTCTTTGATGGTTGAGAAACTAGTGATTTTCTGAAACAAATTCACTTAAAAATCTAAAATATATGGTAACAGACATGAGAATGGGTCCAAATCTTTGGAAAAAGCCCACATGGTAAATCTTTTCATTTGTTTAGATAAACCTTTTTGCTTGTAAGAAGGACAAAATATGAATGACTGAAGTAGATTAGCCTGACATCTCTGGCCACCATTAGAACTGGAAAAAACATGTGGTTTATTTCTGGATTTTTATGTCTTGGCAAGGCTGATGAATCAGCAGGTCTGGATGTGGATCTAGCACCTAAGAGCAGATTTCAGATGAGGCCAGGGGAAGATAACAAAACCTGTCAAGACCAATGAGAATTACTTTTGACTTACACCTATGGGTTTCTGAAGAAATGTGTTTATCACTGGAAAAAGTGGAAAGGTGTATAAGAGACCCAAGGGCAACTGTGTACTACAGCATCCCTCAGAGACTGTTCCTGTGGAGGAATCATGGCAAAGTAGCTATGGCATTTGTTGTTTAGATGGAGGCAAAAAGACTGCAGCAAGGCTGGCCCCAACAACTGAAAATCATTATCATTACTGATGAACTGAGGGATCACTCGTGAGACAGAAAAACAGACCTGCTCAATTCGTCTGCTAGAGTATTGGAAGTCCCCAGGATGTGTGTTGCTAACAGAAAGCATCAGGAAGATATGGCCCACTGCCACACTCTCATGGCTTCCTGACACAATGGGTATGAATGAGTTCCTCCATGTTTGCTGATATACCAGCCCACCACCTCGTTGTCTAACTGTATCAGTATCATACCCTCCAGAAGGGAGTCTTGAGTGCCTGCAACACTAGAAAAACTGCCCTCATTTCCAAGACACTGATGTGAAGTCTGGCCTCTGTCATTTGCCATGTGCCTTGAACCATCTTCACCTTCATAATGCCCCCTACCCCAGAAGGGAAGAGTCCATGGTCACAGTAGCTATCAGGAGAGGAAGGGTGAATGGACAATCCCAAGTTACTATTGAGGAGGTCAATCACCAATGGATATGTTTTCTGTACACCCATGTGAGATGTTATGTAGCATGAAGGGTGTAATACAGCAAGGATCATTATACTGAAAGTGTCCACTACAGGGCTCTCATGTAGAATCTTGCCTGTGTACTGATATAATCGATACAAGCATGGAATCCAGTAATCACAGGACAAGCCTTGTTGAAGGGTTGGGAAGAGAAAGGGCCTCTAAAGTTATTTGATATATACAGACAGAATTCTAAATTCCAGAAGTCTGGCTATCTGAGTAGTTGAGTTCAGGTGGTAACCTATAAACTCTGTCTAGTGTGCTGGTGTCAAGTGGCTTTTTCCAAGGTTGATTATAATTCCCATGTGTAGGACTAAATAGAGCAAGTAGTCCCTGCACTGAATTAGTAGATCTCTGGTGGATGTTGTGAGGACCCACTCTTCCAAGTAGGGGAACATGAGGAATGCTTGCAGCCTGAGATATACTGCCACAACAGCCATGCATTTGATAAACACACAGGAGCTGCGGTGAGATTAAAGGGCAGTGTGTGAACTGAAAATGACTGGCTTCCAGATAGAGAAATTTCTTGGACTGCCTTGATCTCTTAATATGATAGCAGGTGTTCTGGAGATCTATCAAGTACATCCAGTTGTACTTCCTCAAAACAGTCAGAATGGACTGAACCATGACCATCTGGAATTTTATCTGTCTCACAAACTGGTTGAGACAGCTTAGGTCCAGAATGGGCCTGAGGTCCCTGGTTTTCTTCTGAATCAAAAAGAACCTTGAATAATCTCTGGATCCTTGCTGGTCTGGTGAGACCTCCTGGACAACTCATTTTTCTAGTAACTTTGTAACTTGCAATGCTGCTAATTCTATCTGATTGGGTGGAACATCAGGAATTTTCTTTCTCTTCTGCAGAGGGGAAACAAAGGGAATAATATAGATTCTGGTGATTATTTACTGCACTCAGGAATCTTGAGTGATGGCTCACAAGATGTGAGGGTGCAGGGATAAATGCACCCCCCCCCCCCGACTGCCACCAGAGTGTGGTAGTCGGGCAATTATTCAAGAGCACTGGAAGGGTTTCTTGAAGGGACCTTAAAACTTTTCCTTTTTGGACTGCCTTCTACCATAGGGCAATGTCCCGTAAAGTTATTTATCCCTCTGCACTGTGGGGGGTCTGTCAGCAGAAGCATCCTGGGCAAAACCCTAGGACGTTTGAAACCACAGTTTTTTCCACCCTTTTGGTTTGGGGAAAAGTCCTTTAGGGGGTGAAAAAACTTATACCAACAGCAGACAGGGTCTTGTCTTTTTGATCACTTCTGGTAAGCATTTCTTTTAACCATTGGTCCAAAACCTGGAGCCTAAAAGGGAGCATTAATGAAGGACATCCTAAAGCCTTCTGCAAAATCATATAGGTGCATACAGGTGTACTGGAGAATAGCAATGCCTGTGTCTGCTTCCCTTGCTGTGCCATCAACTGGGTTAGAGAGTAGACCTATGGACACATTGGTCATAAACTGTAGAGTAGTTAACTGTGATTTCACTGATTTTTCGATGTCAGTAGGTAGATTACCAAGAGGAATTTTGACAGTTCCTTGGTCAAATCTCATGGGAAATGAATCATGTGAGTCAAGTAATTCAGCGCTCATAGAGCAAATGTCACTGAAGCATATGGCTGTTTCCCAAGTCTGTCCAATGCACTAGATTCTTGGTTTGGGGAATTTACACAGGTGATCTCCTCCATGAGCTCCATCTTGGTAGGTACCATAACAACCATGGCATCTACTGGAGTACCCTTGTTCCAATGGGACTTGTTTTTAGGTGCAACCAATATTTTATCTGGTTTGCATGGGAGAGGCTCCACCACATTGTGCTCCTTCCATGCCCACTTAGAAACCAGGTCTATTAGCTCATCAGTGGGCAGGACCACCCAGGAGGCAGATGACCTAGCCCCAAAAGCTTTGAGGAATATGGACTCCTCCAGGGAAAGGCTACAGTGGACCAACCCCCTTCTCTGCTTCTTCATTTATAGAATATCCCCAAAGGAGACATCTTCTAGAGAGGGATCTTTATGGATCTCTCCCATTCTACAAAATCAATATCTTCTGTGACAGACTCTGTAGAGAATTCTAGATGCCTTCTCTTTTAGGCCCATTTCCTATGGTCCTCCCCCAGGGGACTTCTAGGCAAGGGTCAGAATTAAAAGGGGAGTTTGCCATGTGACAACTTTCAAGGCTTAATGATGTTGAGTGCCTGTGTCAGACAGGATGAGCAAACACGGTCACAGAATCAAAAGGGGATCAGGACAGAATTGTGTGAGACTGAGACAGTGCCTCTCTTGACCTAGAGAGGACCCTCTCAAAAGCCAAAGTTGAGACAGGGACTGAGGCTCTACCCCCTGCACCAAGAATGATAGAGAATGACCATAGCTAAACTGTCTACAGCTGAAGCTCCTATGGGCAAGTACAGCTCTGAAAACTTTGCAGTTGAACCTGACCCCCTAGCTTCAACTCCAACACTCCAGCTCCAATGGGCATATTGTTGAGAGGGTGAGGGAAACAAACAGTTGGAGATGAAGTCAAAACCTCTGTTGGTTCTGATGCAGGTACCCCATGGGGGTGACTCTGAATTGTGTGCATCAAATCTGAAGGTCATACTGATACCAGAGAGACTAAGGTCTGGGTAGAAAGGAACATGCCCAGAGCCACTGCTGGGGATAAGTGCTGGGAGAGCCCCCAGCTGAATCTGGGTCAAAATCCACATCAACATGTAAATGTTGGTTTCTGATAGACTCCTCAAGGACCTGAAGGAAGAAGCCATCGATGGTGGTCTGGGTGAACACTGTGGTCTATCCTGTAATACAGGGGAATGGAGCTTAGGACTAGATGGTTCCAGGGAGAAGTGAGAGGGTGGAGATGTAGAATGCATATGAAGAATCTTGGCAGAAGATGAAGCCATATGTCTCTGAGTCTTCAGAGCTGGGCTAGATGGGCCTGACAGATCTGGAGACCTTTTCATGGGCTTTTCTAAAATATTTTCATTCTCCCTTTCCTTCTCCTTCTATTTCTCCTTATTCACCTTATTGACCCTAACATTTTTGGATTTCTTACAAGAAGGTGAGGAAACTCCTGAGGTGGAAGATGCCAACACTCCCACATGGGCAGGCAAGAGGCCCTTAAGAACTTATTTATTGTGACAGTCAGAGAGTGGCCTGGCCCTGAACTTAGTCATAGGCTTAGCACTCAACTTCAAGGTGAGCTAAACCTAAGCAATAAATACGAGTATGACGGTCTTGGTGTAGGATTTTGTGACCACAAATAGTGCATTTTTTAAAACCAGTGACCTTGTCTGCCATAGTTGAAAAAATATCACAATGACCACATGACACAAAAAACAAAGACGTCTCCTAAAAGATGAAGAAAAACTATCAACAAACACCAACTCCACTAATATGGCAAACAACATTTCCAGTTGCAAATACTGTTTAAAACTTAGCTAAGCAGTTTACATTTTTTTTTTTTGGGGGGGGGCTCTCTAACAAAGGCTAAACATTAAGTTAACAGCACACTAAATGCAGTCACAAAGATGACAGTACTAGTACAATAAGCTATCTAAGAGAAGAAATTTTAGAAAAAAAGCAATTTAAACCACTTTCCAACCACAGGATACAGAACACTTGAACTGCATCTTGATTTCTCAAGTGGCAAATGAGATCTGAGGTAATCTGGAGAGTAAAGGGAATTACGGGTAGGGGAGAAGTCACAGCCCTGGATCCAGGCTCTTGTCATATCCTGCCTAATCTGATAACCCAACTGTTAAGATGGATGGAAAAGACATAGGATCATTTCTTCTCCAACAGGCATCACATTAATGTTCAGCCCATTATATAAATGAATGCAATTCTGAGCAAGAAGACTTGGGAAGGAGAGGTCATAAATGTTTAGTTAATAGGATGGGCCCTAAGTGTCTTAGAGGATGAATTTTTCATGTGGAAGTCCTTCCACCCTGTCCGCTCTTTACTAGCAGCACCATTACAAATAACTCACGTCTTTCTTAGTGTTTTGTTATTTGTTGTTGGAGATGAATGGTATTCCCACTGTGAGCAACCTTTAGGAAGTGCAATGCTCAGCTGTATGTTGGTGTCACTGAGGATTAAGGAGAATGAGGTACTGAATGTTGTCATGATTGTAAGTTTGTGAGCTTGGCTCCTTGCAAGAGATACATTTTTACACCATCTTCCATTTGTATCATGCTTGGAGTTACAGTCACACGGCTAGTTTTAATCCATTACAAGCCAAGTAGCAGTTCCAAAATACAGATTTAAAATCTTAACTTCATCTTTTGCTTACTAAATCTGGCAAAGTCACTACTTTACTTCTCATTTTCTTATTTTCTTTTCTGGCAGGCACATCTCAAATTCCACTTCATGATAAGGGATTTTGCTCCTACTCAAAAATGTTAAGTGCATGTTGGCTTTTTGATAGACAGAAAGAAAGATGAAGCCTTAAATAAAACCAAGTTGATCTAGTTTTGACCCATGGCTGGCACAACAGTTGGGGAAAGATGGGAGTGAGCTCCAATGCCAGCTCAACCACACTAGGGGAAGGGAGGCAACTAGGCTCACTGCTGTACTGACATGAGTGTCTTAATTTTACAAACTGTGTTTGGGTCACAGCAGATGCATACATACCAAGAAGTGCAAGCTGCAGTCAAGAGTAGACATGCACAGTAGCATACAGGTTTGAGAGTGTGGTATTCCTTCTATGTCCATCAGCTACTAGGGGGTATCAGGAGTTACTGTTGAGCAGAAAACCCTGGTGGTTGCCTGGATGTGGATCTCCCATAGCCATCTCTCATTCAAACAAGAAAGAATAGGATGGTGAGGTAATAGGAAGGCTGATGATTGGTAGGTAGCATGGATAAACATAATCTATACAATTTTACAGGTATATGATGCTCCTGATTAGAACCTAGGTACCAGCCAGTATGCCCATATAATTCAAACTTGACTTACTTCCCTTCAAGAACTGTTTATTTATCTGCTGCACATTCATTCACATTTATTCTTGATAATCTGTTTGGGCTCATGCAGATGATCCTGCTTTTGCATTTGACTTGCTTGTAGGTGGCCTTACTTTTCCATAGACTATTATTTGAAGTTCTGGTGGGAACACTCTGATTAACTATAAAATACTTAATTAGCTGAAAGGCTAAACAAGAGCTAAATTTTGTGACAAGACGTGAACTACAGTACTTCTACATTCTGATTACTAGTCTAACATCCAACCATCCCAGGATTCTACACCATCCCCATCATTGTGTTTTCTCTATTTCATGTGTCAGTTCCCATTCTTTGTTTATTGTCCATCCCTCCCCCTTAACAAATGACTGCCACTGTATATATCTGTGTCCATCAGCTGTTCTGCTGACCTTATGCAAATCTGCCAGTCTTGTATGTCTGAGTCTGTGTCTGTGTTTATGCTTGTATGTCTGCCCCTGCTATATGCCCTTCTCCCTCTGTTCCACCCACAGCCAAACCTCACTATATTCCTCACTACCTTATTTTCTATACATAAAAGGACCTCATGCTCTGAAAAATATACATTTCCTCTCCTACGCTTTTCGTGTCTTATGGTTTTCCTTATGTGCTCCACACTGCTTACTGTTCTCCCATTTCTTACTTTCCTAGCTGCCCCATTTCCTTCCCTTTTATAAGATGAACAGAGTTGGCATGTTGCTGCACACACCCATAATGGTCTATCTCACACCTGCTGCTATTCTCGTATCATCTGGGTAAAAGATGCAGCATTGTGCTGATACATTGCAAATTTATTTATTTATTCATTTATTTGTCATTTGTTAACCGGGTGAGTTCAACTGAGCCAGTGACCCGCTTTTAATGGAGACCCGGGGAGAAAAGCTCCAACTTACAATGCAGTGTATGAAACATTAGAAAAGAATCATATGAAAACATTACAAAAGAATGATACACCTTTCAGAAGAATGACATACATTACAGGAAATACAAATTTACAAATATTTAATCAGGCTATAAAGAAAATATAAATTATAGGCTTAGAAAAATGTTTAAAGGTAATTACAGGCAGAAGTAGAAATATATATAAATTGAGGATACATTAGAAATAACAAAGTCATAGGTAAGATGTATATAGGTGAGAGACAGATATAGAGCACATGAAAAGAATTGTAAAATTATGTAATAGGTCAATGAAGACAGCTGTGGTAGCAATTTGAGAGATGGTAAACAGGTGTATGGTTGGGGTGCATGGGAGATTATGTGGGATCTTGGCAGTGGCAGGTGCTGACATTTAGGAAAAGATTTTTGAGTTTGATTTTAAAGAGATTTGTACTAGAAATGGTTCAGATGTTAGGGGGAGATTTTTCCAAGTCTGGGACACAGTATTTGTAGAGAAGTTTGCCAATATTTTTGTTAGGTTGGTAGGTGTCAATTCGGTGCTGGTCTGAGCTACAAAGAGTGTAAGAGGGGGAGTAGAGGGATATTAGGGAGGAGAGAGCAGGGCAAGCTAAGGGCTTGGATAGTAAAAAGTGTGTGAGTTGCAGCTGGGAGAAAAGGAGGTGTTGGGGGAGTCCAGCCAGTGAAGTTGTTTCAGAGCATGGCAGTGATGTGATTTGTAAGGCTGGCTACTAGCAAATCTTGCAACACTATAATATGTTTGGCATAGTTTAGCTAACAGGGTGGTTTGAAGATAGGTAAAGATAAGAGAGGTGTACAGAAGACAAGGAAGGAAGAATGATGAGATATTTTTGAGTCGTGGGTTAGGTACTTTTTATTTCTGTAGAGTAACCTGAGTTTCTGGTTTGTCTTTTTGATACAGTGCTGTATATGGGTACTAAATTTCAGTTGGTCATCAAGTATAATGCCGAGGAGTTTTGTATGTGGTTCAGCATGGATGAGGGTGTTATCCAGAGAAGAAATGGTGAAGGTTGCTTTGAGGTGAGAGAGGGTTTTGGGAAGAAAGAGTAGCAGTTTAGTTTTCTTTGGGTTAAGTATTAGTTGGTTGTCGGTTAAGCCATTTTTCTATGGACAGAAAGCTATTTTGAGTGATGGAGAGGAGGTTAGTAAGATAAGAGTGGAGTCATCTGCATATTGTATAAGGGTGGAAGCTGTACAGGAAGTGTGTAGCTGGTTGGTAAAAATATTAAAGAGTAGAGGGCCAAGAATGAAGCCTTGAGGGACTCCAGTATGAATGGATAGAAAAGGGGAGTAGGTGGACTGATGGTTGTCTATTAATGAGATAGCTAGAGAACCATTTAATAGTAGAGGAGGAGGATAGGTTGATATTGGATGGATTATTTAGGCGTTTAGAGTGAGAGACAGTATTAAAAGCTTTTGAGAGGTCAAAAAAGAGGCAAGAAACAAGTAGATTTATGCCTCTAGCTTCAGCAACAGTCTGAGTAAATGACAGGAGGGCAGTGGATGTACTATGATGGGGTCTGAATCCGTGTTGTGTAGGGGTTAGGAGGTTATTGTCTATTAGGTAATTAAGTAGCTGTTTGTGTATACATTTTTCAAGGAGTTTAGATAGTGGAGAGAGAATTGCAGTAGGTCGGTAGCTGGATGATTTAAAATTATTGCCACCTTTGTGTAATGGGAAGGTGTAAAAAGCTTTCCATATGTCTGGGATGGTGGATTCCTGTAGAGATCTATTAATCAAAATGGAAACAGGGTGGGCTAATGAGTGAGCAGCTAATTTAAGAAAGAGGGGAGGAAGGTTGTCAGATGAGTGGGAACAAGGTTTCAATTTAAGTGGAAGAGATTTTATGTAAGAAGTTGGGATGTAGTTAAGTGTAAAAGAGGGGTTATTGTTAGAAGTGGGAGTGGTATGTATGAGATTAGGGTTTTGACTGTTTTGGGTTAGTCTGAGAATAGATTCTATGAAATGGGAGTTTAGAAGAGTAGCGGTTTTGAGGGGAGTTTGTTACCTGGATGCAGGATTTTATTAATAGATTGCCAAAATTTTGGAGGTTAGAGTTATGGATGAGTTGGGCATTAGAATATAATTTTTTCTTATTTGTGTTAATGTGCTTTTTTGTAAGGTTACAGAGCTCTTTATATTTTTGGTGAACGGAAGTAGATTTTGTTTTAAGCCATTGTTTTCAGGTTTTATCCCTTTCTTCATAAGAGTGAGGATATCTTTTGAGAGCCAAAGGGTGTGGGTTGTTTTGATTCTAACTTTTCTAAGAAGTGCTAGCGAGTCAATGATGGTAAGGAAAGTTTGATTAAAATATAGGACTGCTTCATTTAGGGGGATGTATTTCAAAATGGACCAGTTTATGGAATTCAGCATGTTGTTGAAGTTATAATTATTAAAATAGGAAAGGTTGCAGCATTCTATATAGAGATGGAACTTAGGTACCTGAACAGAGTGTCTATGTACTCGGATAGGAAGGTGGTCACTTAGAGAGTCTGGTAAGGTAGTTGGATTTCAATAGAGGTTGGGGTCAGATGTTAAGATCCAATCCAGGGTGGAGCTTTTGTTATTATTTTTGTTGAAGCGAGTGGGTGAAATATGTAGCTGTGAAAGCCATAAAGGTTGATGTTGAGGAAGGGCTGGTTGTGATTGTTTCTGCCAGTCAAAATTGAAGTCTCCTAACTGGATAATTTTATAGGGAATATGTTGTGACATCCATGAGTGCATGGATTCCAGGATGGGAATATTGTTTTCAGGTGGAATATAAATAGCAGCTATGGCAAATTTCTTTTGGGGGTTAAAGAGGCAGTTTACGATAAATAGTTCAGCTGGCTGGAAATTTGGGTGGGTTATGATTAGGTGGGATATGTTCAGATGTTTGTAATACATTATTGTGACTCCACCACCTTTTCTGGTGATTCTGTCTTGACGATTAATGTAGGGGGGGCAAGATTTCTTTATTGGAGATGTGAGGTTTTAACCAAGTCTTGGTTAGGGTTAGGATATGTGGGGAGTGTAGGGTAATCCTGGAATGTAGGTCTGAGATTTCATTAGGTAGGTTTCGTATGTTAATGGAGTATATAGCAAGGTGTTTGCTACTGGGGGGCAGTGAAGACAGAGTTGGTGGCAGATGGGTTGGTTGAAGAATGTATAGGGGAAGCTAGACCTGGGTTGAGGTAGATATCCCCATCTAGTAGAAGTGAGTTAGAGAGTGGGGGTGGTTTTAAGAAGTAGTGATAGTGACATAATGATTTGAGTTTAGGTTTAGAGGATGTGGGTGTGTGTGTAAGGATTTTATGTCTATGAAGTTGAGCATAGTATGTGTTGAAGAGAGATGGAGAGATACTTATAGTGAGGGATGTTTTTTTTTGTTGTATGGAGAGTGTTGTTGTAGCTGAATGTTGGAAATGACAGAATTGTGTTCAATGGGAAGTAAGGAGTGTGAAGAAGAGAAGTAGAGTGGGTAAGATGTAGAAGTGAGCCATAGTGTGAGATAGAGTTTTGAGAAGAAACATTGGAGTGCTGTGATATTGATTAATGAATAGTAAAATATACTTTCACATTTTGGTTGGAGTAAGAGGGAGGTTGTGGATAAATAGAAGTATAGTGATCTAATTAGCTCAGTTAAGTGAACAGAGAGGTAAGCAGAAGTGGGAGGGGATTTTGTGAAGTGGAGTTATGGGAGTGGATAATTAGATGTAGTAGGTGGCTAGAAACTGAGGTCAGAGAGTATAAATGTAATGAAAGAGGGGGTGGGTGAGAAGGGAGGTAGGGTAGGAGAGCAGAATGAACCTGAGCATAGCATGTAAATATGCATTGACTTGGCCATGCTAACCTGTCTTCTTTGGGACATATGACAGTTGGTTGTGCACTCTAATTCAGTGCTGTTCCAGCCATGGAGTGGTTTTGTACTGTTTTTACCATCAGTACTTTATTCTTTTTAGTTATGCCATCCTTTTCTGGACTGCTGATGCTCTTTGACACTTATAACACTACTGATTAGCTATATGGCTGCTTGCACAGCAACCTCTTTGAAAATTAGTGCTGTACAGACACTCAGCACTTGCCTATAAATCATAGCCAATGTGCTACTGAAGTATTATTTACTTAAAAGATGACATCTAAGCTCACTAATTGCTGAATATTGCAATTGGTCAGATGTTAATGTAACTGCCTGATCTTGTGACTAATTAATTTGCATTTCCATTGTATTGAGCCTGTCATCATTTTGCTGTTTTTAAATCTTAAAAAAAGGCATGATTATAGATTAGATTTTTCTAAAAGTTAGCCATTCTACTTTTAATATATACTCCCTACTATATCTAATCTTTGCTCTTTTTGTTGCTATACTCCCTACTGTGGCTAACTTCCTCACAAGTCAACTGTATAAAGCAAAAAATGCAACCTCTACTAACAATGTTCACCATTATGTAATGCCTCAACCTAAAACTGTAAAAGATGTGTTCAGTCTATGTAAATATGTTAAATCTTAAGTTTCAATGCTATGTTACGAGTCAATGTTAAGTTTGTTACTATGTAAATTTGAATGCTTCTGTATACACCTTTTATTTTGCTTAAAATTTAACTGTGGAGCTTTTCTCCCCGGGCCTCTGCTGAAAATATACATGCATCCAGTCGGACCTTCCCGGTCAACATCAACAAATGTAAAACAATAAATATAAATAAATAATACATATTTGCATTAAGTTTTAACATTCAGTATTGCAATTTTTAATAAGCATTTGAACTGATTTAGTTACTAATTAGGTGGTTTCCTTTCTACAGCCTTGTGTTTGATTTTAATCAGATTTACTTACTGTGGACTTGAAACTGAGTAACTTTTTATCTAGTAACCAGGGGCTACATATTTGGCCAGCTAAAAACCAGGATGACTGGAAAATGTATCTCATTTTATGATGTAAATTGTAAATATTCCATTCTAAATGCCCCCCGTAGAGGTGGTACAGAAGTATCAGGTCAATATCCTCTGTCTCTATTCTCTTGAAGTCTAGTACCACGCAATCAGAACTTTTTTCAAAGCATAATGGGAGTAGTTGTTATTAAAATAAAAAATACCACTGTATCTCAGTACTTTGCTGCACTTTTATAAATGGTTGGGAATCTTGTCCATCTAGTCTAACACCCCAAAACAGGACAAGTTATCCTCTCTGTCTGTAGAGGCAGTTCTCACATATAGCAACTGCACACAGGCAGACAGAAGATGGTAGTTTAAAAGAAAGGGAAAAAAATTCAGGTGTTTTTACATCATTCACTGCCACTAATATGTAAATATCTTCATGGGTGTTCCAACATTTAAAATGTATCTGATTCAGAATCTACATGTAAGAGGTCTAATGATGACATTGCATAGTGAATAAACACGTACATCAGCTTAATTGTATATTCCATTATAATGGCAATGATTATCTTATTACTTGCTGCATATCATAGCTCCTGCTGGAAAATGAAAGAAAGGGCAAAAAAGACCACTCTAGTTTGTGACAGTCAAATAGTTGTCAAATTGTGTCAAGCAAATAGTAGAGTTATTTAGTTAAATGATCTTTTGAATTTCCTGAAGTCACAATATTTGGCTCTACAAAAGCATCTTCTTTGACATAGTAGTCAGATGTATAGCCCTTCCATATAGGATGACTTTTAAAACCAAGTGATATAGTTTCAATCATACCTCCTACCTAAATAAAAATATCTTTCTAGGGGTAACATATACTCACTACATAAACATCTAGACAAATGAAAAGGAAAAACAGAGGGAAGAAAGCAGTCAATACACCAAAAGCCTTCATTATTCAGGTGCATCAACTATGGCAGCCATATATTTATTTGCTTGTCTACTGTTATCAGTTACCAAAACTTTTTGTGCTGCATAGATTTCAATCATAAATCTATGTATTTCTTGTAATGCGGCATTTTGGAGGATTCCCGGTTTCTGATATGTTTCAGTTAAGCAAAGTATGAGGCAACAGACGTAACTCACATTTCCCATTGTCATTCTCTTCTTGACAGCACAATAGATGAGTGACAGCATGCAGATTCACATTCTGGGACTAGAGGAACTCCCAGTACAATCCTAATTATTTTTGAAATGACCCTTTTGTTTTACATTGCCAAATGTACAGATCCAATCTCTTCTTTTCCTAGAGCTGTACCTCCAGCACAGGAGCAGTGATACCTGGAAACATTCTTTACTAATTAGCTTAGGGTATAAAAATACAGAATACACTTACAGACAGGTATTTGGAATTGACTGGGCTTCTTAGTATACCTGTTCATCAAGCAAAAGGATTTCCAGGTATCCTGATTAACCTAAATATGCATTTTTTCCACCTAGGCTTCCAAGGCTTCCCGTCATAACCTCGGAGGTTCTTCGGCTCTGTATAGGTACTCATTACCAGGGAGGCCCAAGTTGGCCCTTCTTGTCTAACTCCAACAATAAAGCAAATTCACTGGAAGTGAGCGTCTGTAGATATAGTCATCATTTCACCAACAGGGCCTATATAAGCCTAGCCAAGCAACCCAACCCAATTATGTCCCTATATATCATGGGCATTTATTAGAAGGAGGTATGTTAGTCAGTAAGTTTCTAGAGGTTATATGGGATTTTTGCTGGAGGACTACTGTCTGCCTCTTTCTATAAAAGACATGGGAGCCAGATCTGGGGGTGAATTTCTTATTTCAAATCTATTGGTCAAAGTTGCTCTTAAACAGAGTTAGGGATAGGCTGTACTTCACATGCATGGGGAGCCTGTTCCAGAGCATGGCAATCCTCTCAGACATGTGTCTGTCTCCACAACACGTCTTTATGTGACAAGCAAAATTAAAATCATTGGATATAGTGGTTCTGATGCTAATGCTGGATCTGAGGATGACTTTCATGCCAGGCAAAGATTGTCTCTCGGTAATGTGTAGGAGGCTGAGTATAGAGACAGGGCTTTGAGGTGATTTGTATAGGGCAATGTGTTTATACCCAGGATTCTCCTGGTAAGGAACCTTTGATGGCATTCCAACTGTTGCATATGTCTGGTCAGGTACATGCAGAAGGGGTCTTTATACTCAATGACTGGGTCTGATAAGGGCCAAATAAGGTGACACTATGACTTCCTTGGACCTGGATGCTATGCCCTTACTAATAAGTTGGGCAACATAAAATGATGTTCTTACTATTCTGCTCACATGTTGGTCAAAGGCCAGATTACTGCCTACATATGTTTCCAGATCCCTGACTATCAGGCCAGCTCTTAAGGGTGTCTTGTCGATGGAGTAATTAGCTTGTGTGGCAGTTTTCCAAAAGGCACTATAATGCATTTCTTGAAACTGAGTTTTAATCTGTGACTTTGGCACCAACATTTGTCTGTGTTAAACCCTCTTGTAAACTGTTTGCATCATGGGTGAATTCTATGATAGCTCCGAATATGCAGTCATCTGTGAACTTGGTCAGCCAAAGGCCCTTGACATTAGCCTTTACCTCTGAGAAGTAGATGCCAAATAGGAGTGGTCCCAGCATGGAGCCCTTAGGTATCCCACTGGTGACCAGTCTCTTAGTGGAGTTGGTCTCACCAGTCCTGACTTCCTGGGTCCTGTCTGTGAGCCAACTGAAAATCCAGCAAGTTATCTAGGGGGTTTATGCCCAGTTCAGTGAGTTTGTCAACTGTACCCGAGTGGGGTATTGTATTGAATGCCTTAGCTGGGTCCAGGTAGGTGGTATGCACCATAGTCCCCTCATCCATTTCTTTGGTGACCTTCTCAAAGAAGCCCACAAGGTTTAGTAGGCATGACCTTCCCTTGACAAAGCCAAACTTGGTTGGGTCCAATGTCTTAAGTTTGCCTATGCTGTTACATATTAGACTAGTCAGACTGACAGGTCTGCAGTTTCTGGGATCCATTCATGATCCACCCTTGTGAAGTGAGATAAGCATTGTAGTCCTCCATTCTTTTGGTGCAAAGCCTGTCTTGAGGCAATAGCTGAAAAGTGATTCAAGTGGTCCTGACAGGTCATGTTTCAAGCTATTTAGAAGGCATCCTGGGATATTGTCAGGGCTCATTGAGGCTGTATTTTTGACTTTGCAAGTGCCACTTGGACCTGCTCTCTCTTAGCAGTCGGGGGGGGGTATACTAGTAGGTATTTCAAAGGGGAGACATGAGGGGAGTGGAGGTGAAGTTTGAGCTGAAGTTGACAGCCATCAAATTTGCTATTTCACTCTGCTCAGTGAAGGTGGCACCACTGACCACAAGTTTAAGCACACTGATGTGTACTGCCTTTGAAGTTTTGGACTTAGCTGTAGAAGCCTTGTGGTTGTGTTAAGCCTGTGAGGCTATCTTGACATTGAAATTGGCCTTGTTGGACTTTGTCATCTTAATTTCCTGTTTAGTTAAATTAGAGAGCTCCTATCATTATGAGAGTTGCGCTTTTTGATTTTAGCCATGTTTTTTTTCCCTTTGTTATACATCCTATTAAGGTTAGGATTCCACCAGTATGGTTTGTTTTTAGAGTTTTTTTGTGGGACTTATCTTTAGTAGGAACAGCAGCTGCTATACAGCAATTAACATGGTTGTACAGGGTCTCTGTGAGCAATACTACATAGGGTGCCATGAACTCGAGGTTGGGAGAGGCATTGCATTTTGGTAAATTATCTCTTAATAGGATGCAGTTTGATTTGAAATGGTTCCTAACTGTTACAGGGTCTGTTAGGGTTACTGAATTGATTTTTATTTTGCAATATAGAGCATTGTGGCCTGACCTCACCAGTGAGGACAGAACATTGGGGCGGGGGGGTGCAGCAGTTTCCCATATTGGTAAGTATTTGAACCTTGTGTGTGTGTGTGTGTGTGTGTGTGTGTGTGTGTGTGTGTGTGTGTGTGTGTGTGTGTGTGTGTGTGTGTGTGTGTGTGTGTGTGCACTGTCTAGTCAAGGGTATTTGTGTTAATAAAGTCCAGGAATCATGCCTGGGAGTATGATGCAGTGCAAGTTTTCAGGTCTATAAAGGGGTAGTTGAAGCCTCCCAAAAACACGATATTTGGTTTAATGGTGAGTGCCTCCAGAAGGTCTAGGTACGAGCTATGGGATTCAAGGGACATAGTGAGTGACCTATAGCTCGCTAGGATATATATGAGACTTTGTATATGATTTGCATGTGGATAACTTCCAGGGGATTGCCCTGTTTAACCAACCTAGAGTTATGCTTGCTGCTCATATAAATTGAGACTCCTACAACTTTTGTCCCTGTCTGTGCAGCTGATGGTCTAAATGTGTGGACGACACTGAAGCCTTGCACTGCTGGAGTACTTTCTGCAGGTTTAAACCATGTCTTGATAATGGCACAGATGTCTATATTCTCCAGATTGAGGCGAGTTTGTAGGGTGTGGAGTTTCTTGTTTTGGCTCCTAGCATTGACCAGTAACACCTTTAGGTTTCTTTGGGTTTTATCTGCTATGTCGGTATGTTTGTCAATGTGGCATTGTCTAAAAAGCCTCTAAAGGGATGGATAAAGTTTTAGCCAATATTTGGAAGCCTAGGTGACATAAATGCAGACCATCATTTGCAAAGCAATATAGTCTGTTAACCATGTCCTCCCATGCTGACAAATATTGAATCCCACTGGAAAGACATCAGGAACAAAGATAAAGACAATTGTTGAAGTCAGTCTTTTGTTCATACTGTGACATCACCCTTGATAAAAGTAGAATGCTGTTCAATGAAAGGCACATACCTGCATGAGACATATATTTAGAGAGATTAACAGTGTTTCTCTTCATATAGTTCACGAAGTAGGTCTCAGGTCATTAATGCCCACATGGGCTATGATATAATCATACTGGTACCTATAGTGTAGTGACTTGAGTGAGTGCATAACTTGTCAAATCCTGGATCCAGATAAACAATTAACCATTAACTTCTTATTCAGTCTGGTGAATGAGGTATCTGTATGTTATACAATGGAGCTCCCTATGACAAGAGTCCTGGGCAATATATTTAGTTGCCTTATGGGCTTTGCTCTTGGGGCTCTTCTGAGTATAAGTCTGTGTGTGGTATTTGGTGTTGCATTTGTTGAGTGCTTTAGAAATAAATAGGATAGGCATTTCTGTTTATAGGATTAGGAGGTTTTTGAAGTTTGGGAAGATCAAACCTCAAAGAACCTGTAAGGAAAAATATACATTTTCCACACACCACTGTGATGTCAGAAATCTGCTAGCATCCTAATGTAAACAGTAGGATGCTTGCACAGCCTGAGACCTAAAAAAACTGTCATAAGCTGAAGTCAACTTAAAATACTATGCAAGCATTGGCATATACATGCCCAATACATGCTCATTAAATAATGAAGCATTTCCAGACATGGAAGGCAGCAGAAACATACTACACAGAACAAGAAGTTTGGACATACATCATTATTTAAAAATGTAAGCAATTTCATTTCTTTTTAATAATGTTTCTGTATAATTGCAATAATCTACTCCTGTGTTTGAGTAATGCAGGATTTACCCACGGTTGACTTTTTTAATTATCAGGGTAAATAAAGCATGCCAAACATGAGATTGATGCTAAATAAAATGAAAATACTAATACATAATATGAACCAGAAGATTTAATATATAGCAAAGCATCAATGAATCACTGCATCTTAACTAAAAAAATACAGTCCATCTACATCAGCACACACAACTTCTTAATGTACCAGGCTACCACTGTATTGTATGGGTGACAAAGTAAATGCCAGCATTTTTTTCCTTTCTGTAGCTTTTTTTCTGACCAAAAAGGGTTCTGGTAACTTCTTGATTTGATCAGAGACCTTGTCCTCAGTCTTGTGTGGTAGGAAATCCTTTTGGGTGTACTCTGAGCCTCCACTGTATTCACTACGTCACACTTCACAGATTTCCAGGTCTCATGCACCAGTTTGTTTGTTTGTGTCTTTCAGCTTTTCCCGGTTAGGGGTCGCCACAGCGGAACTCCGGTCCGCTAAGTAGATGAATCTTAAGGTATGGAGGATAAATACATTTTAATGTAAAATCCTTCTGATGACAGAATCTTATTGTAGCAATAATGGCTCTTCCCTTTTTTGTGCTTCAACACAGAAGTTTTTATCACAATATATATAGTTCTCTCTGTACCTTAGGACCTTACGAGGTTTCCAGAGGAATTTGCTTGTTTCTTATTCGGTTTCATAAGTCAGTAAATGGATTATTACCAGCCTGGGGTTTCTTGTTATGCTTTAGTAGAACAATACCCTAGGTTGTTTCTAATAAAATTCTTTCTTCTGAGAGACCAGTACATTTTGCCAAGACAGCCCTTATAAATGGCATACACTGCCTAGAGGCCACCAGTTCAGGGATGCCTATCAGTTGTGTATTTTTTTCACTGCCTGGTTCAGTCCTCTAAATTCTTTACATTAACTTCCAGATGCTAAGTTTTGGATCCTGTATTACTCAACTAATGTTTACGTTCTAAGTTGTTACCTTGAAAAATCCTATTCATTTACTCTGTCAGCATTGTATACTTTTCACATGAATAACTGTTGTAGCCATAAATTATTCCTGACAAGAGCTCATTTTGAGGAACTTGTTCATTATGTTGGTAAGAGTTACTGGTGCTGCTTTAACATTCATCTGTTCCACTTCATTGATTCAAGTTGGGAGAATTATTGTGCACTATCACCATTTGCCTCTTCTTGTTAACCAGTGACATGATGCTGGCAGTTATCAAAAGTTAAGTTGGCAGCTAGTGCATAAAATTAAAGGTCTGAGGTGTTAATGAGTAGCTCACTATGCCCAGGGTGTGTTATTTTACTCCTTCTACCTTTCTTTGCCTACTACATTTAACTAGTCAGTGCTCCCAGGGTGCCCCTAAAAAGGGACAGTTTGCCGAGTGGGCTTACCCAGTAAACTTATAGGCAAAAACAAAAACATACTTCTTTTCTTGACATCATTTCTTATTAGTAGCCATTCACTTTGAAGTTTGATCTTATTAAAGCAACAAATGGTACCAAATATAAGTTTTATACAGCTTAGCAACCTGCTGTTTGTTATTCTAACTCAGATGGTGGACAGAGCATATGGTAATTAGAGTTACTTCACAGGCACCAAAGCTGTATGTTCACATCAAATCTCATTACTATCTTCAAATTACTGATGACTACTTAAGGTTGCTACTCATACAACTGTTTAACACCTCAGAGAAAATTGTATTTACATTATCAACCATTAGCTACCTAAGCTGTAATTGTCATTCCCTAATTCTAGTTATGTGATCATTATCAAAACCAATCTGGTGTCTACTGTAAAGGATCAGTGTGGATATCCAGAGAGATTTCAATACCATTTCCTCTATATAAAGAAAATAAATCTGATTATGGTGAGTTATCATTCTGAAGATGCTGTTGCAGTCATAGCTAGTGATTGCTGACTCCAATTTGTAAAGGACCCACATCAATATTTATGATACAAGCTGAAACATGATTGCAAAATACAATTAGATATTTTCTTTCAGTGATTTAGGCAGCCTATACAGTCTAGTAATGCAGGACCTGCTACAGTTTTCCATGTTCTTCCTCTTAATTAGCAAGCTTTGATTCCTACAATGTAAAGGAAAACATACAATTCCAGTTCCCTGAGTTTCCCTTCCTAATCTGCTACATGAACTTCAGCTTTGTATACTTATTCTTCTTGTGTAGCAAGTAATTTCTTTTAACTTAGCTTGTTGTGTGGTAGGAGCTGTTTTAAAATGAAATACTTAAACTTAATAGGAATCCTACTGAAAGGATGTCAAAGATGAGTGCTTTTACTGAAATTACAATTTTTATGGTTATTAATTCCTATACTCCTCCTCTTGAAAATAAGGGTGCCAGTGGTTGAAATAACCTTATTGGATTTACAATGCATGACATCTTTAGTTTGGGACATTACCAGGGAGTTTCCTTGGTATGCACAGTACATGTATATGATCCAAGATCGATTTTACCGAAACACATCACAGTTGGCACTACTTATTAGCTTTCTTACTGGGATTGTCCATCTCAGCATAACTTGCCTCTTTTCAGTAGAGGCTTGGAGAGGAAAGCTCCAAGTATGATACATGTACAAATTGTACAAAAAGCAGATAAGCAACATTACATTGATTTTAATTAAGTTAGCAGAATTAATACAAAACCAAAACATATATTAAAACATAGATCTTTAGAATAAAATAACAGTACATAGCAACAGATGGATATTTTTGTAAGTCGTTTATAAAATCTAATACACAATCACAACAATGGTTCAAAACAAAGAAAATGGAAGGGAAAAAAGGGGAAAGTCATTTGCAAGATCATGCTTTTAAAAATTGAGGTTTGAAGAGAAATATATTTATGTAACATGTTGGTAGAAGTGATACTTATATAGTAGACTGCAGGAGAAGTGAGATAGAAAGACAGGTTTGAGAGGCAACATCAGGAAAACAGGTAGCAGTGTTGGCACAGAAAGTGGTTGGATCAAGCCTGGGATGTTTCTCCAGATGGTAAATACGTGATTAGTAGGTAAGCTGCATGAAAGGCAGGTTCAGTTAGAAGATGCACAGTTTTTTGTTGCAAAGAGTGGCTGTAAGGTGCTAGAGTATGGTATGTTGCTGGGAAGATGGAGCTACAGAAGTGGTGTGATAAAAGAGGGGGGAAAAAGTAAGGTAGTGATCCAGGAGATGTTGAAAGGGACTAGGGGGGGTTTAATAAAATGAGAGAGAGGGAGGGATGTGAGGAGAAGAGTAGGAAGAGGTAAGGAAAAGAGAGAAGAAAGTAAGTAGTTTAGAGAGAAAGGACGATAGAGACACATGTTACAGATATGTCAGTACACCATCCATAGATAAGGGTAGGGACAGCATAACTTAGAATACACATTGTGGATGCACTGGAGTATTTGTGTAGCCAGGAGTTGAGCAAAAATGTAGCCACGTGTTCATTAGGTGTTATACTCGTGCATGTAATGTGTACTATACTGTAATTGTTTGTAAGGTAATGCTGCATAACGTAATATAAATCCACATGAAACTGCTAATAAAATATAATTTGCTTGAGCTGATCTCCACGAGCCTCCATTTAAAATGGGCATTGCCCAGTCAGACTTTCCCAGTCAACAAAGACAGATAGATAGATAAATAGATACATAGATAGATAGATGGATAAATAGATAGATAGATAGACAGATAATATTTAAAGCAGTATAAAGTAGACTTAGGAGTGTAGGTTTTATTTCAGCCTCAGTACCTAGGGCCTCCTGGCATGTCAGCTTTAAGGCAGCAGTGTGTTTCAGTTCTTTACTTAAATGCTTTTTTAAATATCTGTCAAGATTATTTTTCTTTTTAGTTGTAGCAGACATGCACTGTGCCATAAACCTCTCAAAGAAACAGGTTAGGCTATAAAAAACAAGTCATGTGAGATTTTTTATGAAGTTTGTGGCATTATTGGTTATTATTTAACACACATGGTATAATGGTTAAGGTCTTCACCTCCCATGCACAAGATACAGGGTTCGATCCTAACCTCTGACCAATCCTTGTGTAAAGTTTGTATCTTCTCCCTGTGTTTCTATGGGGTTTCTCCCACCTCCCAAAAACATGCTAGATGTTTCAACCTCCTAACTCACCCGCCAATTGAGTCATGGGCAGCAGTACAGATTCTAAATGGTGCCTCTAGGGAGAAGAGTTGCAGAGACCAACCACTTTAGGCATCAACTGTGGTGTGAAGTACCCTCTAGATAGAGGAGAATATGGATCACAAACTGCACATCATGTCAGGACTGGCCATTCAATGGTGTAAAAATTGGCTCTAGGTGATTTGGTTACATTGACTAATGATGCAAAAAATGGGCATGGGTATTTGACAGTGATAAGTGTGTTGAGGACCCAGCCTACTCTGACCTAGGCCAGAGACCCATGTTAACAGTGGAATGGGGTCTATGTGCCCCTATTGGCTGGCCCACCATAAAGCCCAACAGACTTGGATTAATAAACTTCTGGCCAGACGGTGTCCAGTTGCCCAGCTTGGGTTACCTGGAATAGCTCTATTGAGTAAAAGTTGAACATAAAACCAGTCAACCTGCCAAACATGAACTAAGGGTTTCTATACTCAATATATGTTCATTGACAGGATGCAGCTTGGAAGAGGATGAAATTATAATGATGAAGAGGTTGGGCATCTTCTGTATCCAGGAGAAGAAATGGAAGGGCAGTGCATCAAAACCACTTGGCTTGGGATCTAGAGTCTTCTACTTAGGGAGAGGACAAACTAGAAACTGGATGGGAATTGTAGTGAGTGTGAGGCTTCAGAAGTCAGTGATAAATGTCACTAGAATTAGTAACAGACTCATGGCAATCACATTCCAGTGTAAGGATAGGGCAGTATTCATAATCTCAGCCTATACCCCACATCAGGGTTGTGATAGCAAGGAAAAGAGTGCATTCAGGCAGAAGTTGCAGGACCTACTGCACAAAGCAGCATAAAGTGAGGTAGAGTTGATAATGGGGAACCTGACTGCACATAATGGGACAGACAGAACAAGATATAAGGATTGCCTGTGTCCATGGAGTTGGGGCAACAAGAATAAAGAAGGAGAGGTCATTCTGTCTGGCAAATAACTTGACAGTGATCAGCACATGATTCACCAAGAGAGGCAATCACAACATCACATACAAGAGTAACCAACATGCATCTCAGGTAGAATTCTTCCTAGTAAGGAAAAGGCATTGGGGTAGAATCAGTGATTGCAAAGTCATCCCCAGTGAAACAGTCAGCCCACAGCATAAAACACTGGTTGTTTTAATCAGCTGCAAGCAGTGGTCAGACAAGACACTAAGGTCAACAGAGACTTCAAAGCTGACTGGCGTGAAAGCATGAGTTCAGGGAAATACTCAGGACTCTACCACCTCAAGAAAAGAGGAAATAGATGGAACTGAATAATGGCAGTGTCTCAAAACAGCATATGTAAGGACAGATACGTGATCAAGCCAAGTATTTTAATAAACTGCATAAGGAGAGCAGGTGGTGGAATATAGAAGCTCAGGAAGTCATCAAAAGAAAGGAAGAGTGCTGAAAAGAATGGGAGACAGAAAAGATGGATCAGGGCAAGAAGGAGGTTGGTTAACAAAGAAGCTAAGAGAGCAGTTACAATAGCAAAGAACAAGGCATCAGAGGAACTATACCAGCTTCTGAAACGTGACTTGACAGATGGAACAAAGAAACTCTAGCAGGTTTCAATGCAAAGGCAAAAAGATAAAGAAGATAGTCGTTAGACATCTTTCGTAAGGGATGTCAGCAACAACCTACTCACCAATCCAAAGCACATGAAACACGGATGGAATGAGTATTTACAGGAGCTACTGAATGAAGAAAACTCACAGTAGGTGTTGTTGGTCTTGTGTACACACAAACACAACAGAATGGAGAATGGTAACAAACTTAAATGAATTAACTAACTGACTGACTAGTACACACATGAATGCTTACACCTCGGCTGCTCACTACAAAATGGCACTCTTGCTTGCATGTGTTCAGTACTTACGTGTTCAGTACTTATGTGCACGTGCCCACTGACTGGAATGGCTCTTAAAGGAACATACACACTCAAATCTACATATTTGTTATATATTTATTTATTTATTGCATTTGTTTACCAGGAAAGTCCACTGGGCCTAGGTGAGCCCATTTTCAGTGGAGGCCCGGGGAGAAAAGCTCCACATAAAATACACATTACAGAAATACAAATATCAAAAATACAAATATCAAAAATGTAGCACTATTTACAGTTTTTTAGCAATTCCATTGCAGTTTTATGGTAGCCCATCAATGATATTAACATGTACTTTTGGTCATACAGATGCCATAGACATTACTGCTTGGGAGGCAGAAAAAACAGTGACATCGTATATAATTATTTACATGCATTTAAATCTGTGCAGGCAGTGTAGTAACAGTCATAGGTATGGCTGCAGACCTGCTAAGAGTGCATACCTGTAGCCCCAGAGAGTGGTTTGTGTAGGCAGTGTAGTAACAGTCATAGGTATGGCTGCAAACCTGCTAAGAGTGCATAACTGTAGCCCCAGAGAGTGGGAGTAGTGAGAAGAGGAGTTATTTTTGGCATGGGCATAACCAGCAGGTAGAGAGGTGTTGTCTAAGGGATTTTTTTAAAGAGAGCAGTGTATGAGATGGAGGTTATTGAGGTTGGGGGTTATTCCAAAGTTTGGAGGTAGTGAAGGAGTAAAGCATTTGGCCAGCTGGAAGTTGAAGTTTATTGACTTTAAGTAGAATTTTGTTTTCAGATCTAAGGTGTGTTTGGATGGTACAGAGTTAATATAGAGGAGAGAGCTGGACAAGCTGTTGGTTTATATATTATTTTATGTGCAGTAATTTAGTGGAGGTAGTTGAGATAGAGTGGAAGTTCAAGCCAATTTAGTTGTTGCAGTGAGGAACAGTGGTATGAGGAGGATCTAGCATTTGTTGCAAATCTAGCAATTTGATTGTAGCATATATCAAGTTTGCTTTTTAGTGAAGAGTGTATATTAGTGAGGATGGGGGCACCATATAGGAGGGATGGAAGTAGGAAGGCAGAGGCTAGTGTTCTTTTGGCGTTGTTATTTAGGTAATAGCTATGTCTGTAGAGGGTACCTAGTTTCTGTTGTGTCTTTTTGATGTTATTGAGTATGTGGGGTTCAAAAGTTAGGGTTTCATCGATAGTGACTCCTAAAAGTTTAGTACTGGGGATAACTTTTATGGAGGTATTATTTTGGGAGAGGATAGAGAATTCAGCCCTGTTCAGAGGTGTTGTTTTTTGGGAGTGAATAGAATCAGCTTGGTCTTGTTTGGGTTGAGAGCGAGGTGATTATTTGACATCCATTTTTTGGTGGATGTGAAGGCATTTTGGATTAGTAGTTGAAGCTCAGAAGGGGTTTTTGCAGTGCAGATAATTGCTGAGTCATCTGCATATTGTATTACGTCAGCCTGTATTAGTGACTCATTCGACTAATTGGTCATGCAAATAGATAATGACAATCATATAAGCATGCAAATTATACAAATATATACAAACAACAATCATGTCCAGGTTGCTGTGCATTTGGGATTAGGTCTTGAGATATGACTTGACCTTGTAATATAATAACTAGAACTGGGTTTAGCAACAGGGACAGTCACTGGAGAATATTCTTCTTGAGGGCTTTTGGGGATACTTTCAGGAACAAGAACAGGTGATGAAATGTTTTCTGGAACAGGAACATTGGGCAAATCACTCTGAGAATTAGAGTCTTTGTTACAAGCAAAATGTTGCAACACTGGCTCGGTCACTGGTAATAAATGTTTCCAGTTCTACCTGAATTCCATACCATGCGACTCAACAATGCATGATCTTGGTTCTTCATATAAATGTTTCACAAGTCCTATTCAGTCAAATCCTTTTGCTGTATGAATCCTCACTATCTCTCCTTCTTTTAATGGATTCAGAGGTTTTCTTGTTTTATCATAGTAAGACTTTTGGGACAAATGCTTCTTTAGGAGTTGAGCTTTTACTGCTTTGTTGTTCTTAGCACTTGGAACCAAGAAATTCTTACTGACTGGCAGTATGATTCTGGTTTGTCTGGACATTAACCTCTGGGCAGGTGAACTAAGAAGACTGCCATGAGGCATGTTTCAGAGATTTAGGATATTTAGAAAAATATCAGTATTGTTACATTTAGACTTTTCCAACATCTGTTTTACAATTTGAACTGTACGTTCTGCCAAGCCGTTTAATTGTGGATATTCAGGACTACTCATAACATGAACAAAGTCCCATGTTTCAGCAAATCTCTTGAACTGCCGACTTGTAAACTATGCACCATTATCAGAAATGAGTTTGTGCGGACTACCATGGACAGAAAAATGTCTCTTCAATTTAGTAATGACAATATTGGACATAAGATTAGAAAGTAGGTCAATCTCGAACCAATTCAGATAAGAGTGTACTAATACCAAGTAATGCTGACCATTCCATTTGAAAATGTCTGTAGCTACTGTTGACCAATGCAGTTCAGGAATATGGCTTAGCTGAAGTGGTTCTTTTTATTGATTTAGCTCAATACTATTACAAACAGAACAAGCTGAACGTTCTTTCTCAATATCTTTTGACACAAAAGGCCAAAATATTAGTCCTCTCACCCTTCTTTTAGTAGAATCAGTGCCTGGGTGGCCATGATTCAAGATCTTAATATACTGTTGTTGCACGGATTTTAGAACAATCACTTTTGGACCTTTCACGATGATACCATATTCCATCAAAATCTTGTCTCTCTAAGGAAAATACTGCTGCACATCTGGTGGCAAACAAGATTGCTTTAATGGACATCCTCAACTGCTAAAGTGGTTGAGCTTCTGGGGAATTGGATCTGAAGCTGTGTGAGTTTCTAAGCTCATCAAGACATGTGAAAGAAAAATTTCTCACTTCCAAGACTTCAAAATCAGGTTTCTCATCTTCATACTGTTCAGTGGTTTTTCAGAGTATCTGGATAAAGTATCAGCAAGATAAAGCAGATTGCCTTTTGTGAAAACTAAGTGAAAATTGTACTTTTGCAATTTCAACATCATGCGTTGCAGTCTCGCAGGAGCTGTGTTTATTGGATTTTTCAAAATAGTGACCGAAGGTTGGTGGTCAGTCTCATTTTGAAAAGGTCGGCTATAAATATCTTGACAAACGGAAATGCTGCCAGCATAGCTAGCCGGAATTTTTGTAAATAATTATATGTCATTTGAAAATATTAATATGATTTATACAGAAATGTGACACTGCCAGTCCATCTGTCTGGAATTTTGTAAATAATCATATGTCATTTGTGAATATTAATATGATCCATAGGTTTGTCTTAGAAATGTAAGAGAACTATATGTTATGTGTATATTAAACTACTGGTGCAGAAGTGTGCGTTGAACTGTGTGTTATTTACTGAGCTTCAAAAATGTAACCTTCGGTTTGAATTTCTTCACCACTATAAGTAATGAGCATCACACACTTTGCCAGCTCAAACTGCTCACCAGCACTTACTTTGGCAAACATTTCTGCTGACATAACATTGCACTTTGAACCTGTATCAACTTTGAGCTCTGCATATCTCCCATTAATCAGAACAGTACAAAATATCTACTGCATTGACTGTTTCACCAAGCACAGACACACCATCAACATAAAAAGTAGGGTCACAGTTTTCTAGTTGATGAATTTGCCTCTTTGAATGTTCTCTTTTAATAAAAGAATGAGCCCCATTTCATTTACAAAGCCTTTTGAAATGATTCAACTTTTTAACTTTGTGGCATTGCTGACCAAAAGCTAAGCACTTTTCTCTCTTAGGTTCATGGCTACCACCACAATTATGACAGTTGGCTATAAGACTTGCCACAGAGTTTGCTGATTCACCCCTGTGCTTCACTGAGCATGCTCTGGATTTTACTGGAGCCACCCTGGAATTTGCTAGAAAGGCTATTTGTTTCACTGAAGCTGCTCTACCTTTGGGCATGTATCTTTTAACCACTTGCTGCATACTATCAACATTAGTACTAGAAAGCACTGGATGCATGCATTTCTCATTTGTAAGCATATTTTTGTGCTTTTCTGTGAGCTCATATATCTGACAAATCTGTATGGCCTTATTAAAAATTAAATCACTGCCTCAAATCAAAATCTTTCTCACTCCATCATCTTTAGTACCACACACAAGCCTGTCTTTTATCAACTCATGTCTTAAATCACCAAATCTGCACGTTTGTGCCTTGTTTCTCAAGTCAGTTATATATGCTGCAAAAGTTTCACCAGGCTTTTGATCAATTGTGTAAAATATGTGCTTTTCCATTATAATACTTGTTTGGGGGTTACACATTTCTCTAAATTTATGCTTTAAGCACTCAGGGTCTTCATAGCTTTCATCCGGTACCACAATATGGCAGTGTCCCCCCTACCTTGCTTACACAGCTGGGGCATACACAAATGAACACTTCCTTTCAATGGCTTCTTAACCAGCTAAATTAAGCAGTATAAATGCCTTGGTATGTGCATCTTTGTCAGAAAAAGCAGCCTGAATGAAAATATCATACTCTCACTCAAATATTCTCTGCTTTTCAGCAGGATTATTATCAAATACAGGTGGAGCAGGTCTGGAAAATCCTTCTGCCATGTCAACAAAATGTTTTTGTAATTATGTAGAAACACACACCATGTACCTGAAAAATATTTAACTGTTCTATAAACTCTTTGGAATTACCATTTTCTGTGAAATAACTGTATTGTAATACTGTACAAACTTGTGAACATTTTGCACACTTCGGATGTCATGAGTAGCTTTAGTTAATACAAAAAAGAAGCACATAATGAAAAAATACAGTTGTTTTCTCTCTTTTTTTTTTAATACATTTTATTCAATTCGGAAGTTATTTCAAGCACTTTTGTAAGCATTCAAATACTTTTATCAATATATCAGAATTCTGAACATTTTATTTAATTAGAAAGTCATTTTGAATGGTTTTAATGCTTCATTTTATATCCGTTTAGTAAAAAATCATTTAAACGAGTTTTAGAACCTGGATTTATCTTTCTGACCTGTTTGTGAATTGTTTGAGCAGGGATGATCCACTCCTGTATATTCATCCAACTGCTTTATGGTCTTGAAGAAGAAGTTTTACTCTGGTTCCCATTCTGACACCATGTCACTCGTCATGTGTATATTGAATAAGACGACGAGGCTGGGTGTTCATTTAAGTAATTTATTACACGCAAACACATCAGGATGGAGAACGGTAACATTAAACTTGAACTAACTAACTGACTGACTGGTACACACATGCATGCTTACACCTCGGCTGCTCACTACAAAATGGCACTCTTGCTTGCACATGCTCAGTACTTATATGCAAGTGCCCACTAACTACAATAGCTCTTAAAGGAACATACACACTGATCTACACCATAAGACACAGCCTTTAGATGAAAGAAGATCAGCCCACCCTAGAAGAAGTAAGAACAGTATTAAGGAAAATAAAGTCAGGGAAAGCAGCAGGCTTAAATGAGGTCACAGCAGATATGGCCAAGATGTTGGGTGAGTGAGGGGAGAAATGGCTCCAGAGAGTATTCATCACAGTGTGGAGACAAAGACTCATCTTAGATGAATAGAGAATAAGCATTCTAATGCAAGTATACAAGAACAAAGGGGACATTCACAACTGTGGATAGTATAAAGATATCAAATTCCTGTCACAGTGCATTTAAGTGCTACAGAGGTTGACTGATAAATAAATACGCAGAGCAGAAGAAAATAAGAAGGAAGATGAGCAGTTCAGATTCACAAAAGGATGCAGCACAACTGAGCAGATGCCTGCCATGAGAGAGCTGGTTGAGAAGAAGCTAGAGATAAGGAAAGTGTCTAACAGGGCATTCCTAGACTTACAGAAAGCATATGACAAGGTCCCAAGAAAGTTGGTTTGGGCAATCCTGTGATGGTTTGAAGTTCCAGAAAACACTGGTAGAATTAACCCACAAAAGTTCTGGTCTGCTATTAACAAAATTTTGCAACCCAGTCAAACTAGCACACCCTCCCCATCCACCTCAAACTCTTACTCTACTTACCCATAGCCTACCAGGTTAACAAATATTTCACAGAATCCATAACAGTCCTCATTAATAATGACTGCCCAATACCATCACCTCTTTCTTCCTCAGCACATAAAAACAACTACTTCTTCTTACAACCAATCTCAACAAATACTATATAAAAATATCTCAACAAACGTAAACCCACAACCCTTGCAGCAGACAAGCTCCCAAATGAATATTTCAAATTATCAGCCAAAGCCATATCATACCCATATCATACCCAATCTCTTTACTAATCAATCAGTCCATCTCTGAACAACATATCCCTACTCTCTGGAAAATATCACATATAATACCATTGCACAAAGGCGGAAACTCTACTGAACTATCAAATTACCAACCCATTGACATACAATCACATCAATCGAAAAATTCTTGAAAAATGTATACATACACAAATTCTAAACCATCTTATCCAACAAGCTTTTATAAAATACCCAACATGGATTCCATCCTAACACAGCACTACCACAGCCCTTATTATTAGCTTCACTAACACTATTAATCATCAACGGAATGAAGACAACCTTGTATCATCTATCTTTCTATACCTCTACAAAGCCTTCAATACTGTCTCTCACAATAAACTCTTAACAGTACTAACTGAACTTAACCTAAGCTGCTCTAGCCTTTCAAGGTTCAAAGACTACTTATCAAATCACAGACAGGCTGTCAAATGGCATAATGACCTATTTCATTTTGTTCTTAGGTGTCCCACAAGGGTCTATCCTTGGTCCCCTTCTTTTCAATTTATTCACCAACAACCTTCAAACTGCCATCCTACATGCTACTGTGGTCCAATATGCTGATGTCTCTACCCTAATCCGTTCTGCCCCATGCTCCCAGAACTGCAAAAAAATAACACAAAAATCCTTTACTACAGTCGAAACAAGGCTATCAGATGGAAATCTCATACTCAGCCCAAACAAAACTAAGCTGATAATATTTCATCCCACAAAAGCCACAGATCCCATCCCTTATCTCAAAATACGTTTAAGCAACAAAACCCCCATTACTCCCATCTCCCACACCAAACTTCTAGGTGTCATACTAGACCACAACATGAAGTTTGACCTACACATGGCTCAGACAATAAAAAAGTTCACAAAAAACTTCAAACTCTATACAGATGCAAATAATACCTTTCAAAAAATACTAAAACCATTATTGCTTGAACTAACCTAGTCTCCACACTTCTTTATGCATCCCCCATATTCACCAACCTTAACAAATCAGACTTAGCCAAATTAAACACCGGCTACAACAATATAGCAAAGTTTGCTACTGACTCAGACTTTAGGCTCATCACTGCCAAGGCCTTAAACAACTATCTTGATTAGAACTTCCAAACCTGCTTTCCTTTAACCAACATAGTATGACTCATCATATATTTTACCAACCAGAAAACAAAAACAGCTCTACAAGGCCTACTAAACCAATATTCCAGTAAACACCTATTATGGTCTAGTAGCAAAGCACTAATGGACACTACTAGAAGCAAAAATAGTTCTCGGGATGCCCTGTACTCCAACTACATTGCAAAAATCAGGAATGCCATATAACTTAACATAAGATCAACAGCCAATAAAACCAGCTTCAAAAACCTTCTCAAAACACACTAAGCTACTAACACTATTTATCATAACAATTTGCAACACAAACTACCTACACAGAAAGGCTCTGCAAAGACAATAATCTCATATGACTAAAACTATAACCTATATCTAATAGTAATGTCTATTCTCACCATAGCAGGTATTATATATTGAATACTTTGCTACCCCAAAATGCAGATCCTGTAATTATTTATGGTATCAGCTTCATATTGTACTAAACTAAACAACCCTCCCATGTGTATTTACCTTGTTTGACACCCAAGCTATGCTACTTGTTTGTAACCTTGCCACACTATTCAACATTAACAAATACAGGTCTTACTTTACCTGTATTCTCTGTACTCTGTCCTATCTCAAAATGTTTTGCTCTTCATTGTCACAAAATGTATCTCTGTATCTTGTCTGAAAGAATGATTTACTGTCTACTGTATTAACTGCTAGATATACAACTAAATGTAACTATTGTTAATTGTTTATACTACTAAATGTAACCATTGCTAATTGCGTACAACAAAAATTATAATGTACTATGATAAGATTTCTATTGTTATACAATCACACTACTTGATATTATCTTTTCTGTTATCTATGGAGCTTTTCTCCCCAGGCCACTGCTGAAAGTGAGCAAGCCTGCCCAGTCAGACTTTCCCAGTAAACAAATGTCAAATAAAACAAAATAAATTAAATAAATAAAATAAGACAGTTGCAATGGAAGCAAACAGGGGAAATCAGAAGAATATGAAACTTGAGAAACAAGAGAAAATAGTGGAATAGGTTAACAGCTTCAATTATCTGGGAGGGATGAGCGTAATTAAGTAGCTCTAATTGCAGAGAACATCAAGGAAAACAGATTACAGTGATCTGGGCACGTGCAGGGAAGCAGAAAACGATCTCATGATGATGATTTTGGGACAAACAGATAGAAGGTAAGAAGAAACAAAGTCATCTAGTAAAGAGATGGATTGTGTAAGAGAAAACTTGCGACAGTCAGGCATGACTGTCAGAGAAGGTAGGAGAGTGGCACTGAATCAAGAGAGAAGATAACAGTTAATGCAAAAACCTGACCCCTTGCAGAAAATGAGGAAAAAGGAGGTTGTTGTTGATGATGATGATGACTTGAGGTATTGGGGTCTGAAACAACTCCAGAATGTGTCTGCTCACTTCACTGCCAGTAAAAGAAATCTGTTTCTCACAGTTTCCCTCTTTTCACCAGTAATATTTATCCTTATACACCTCTGGGACCTCTAACTTTTCTTACTGCATTTTTGCAAAACATTTTCCAAAATTAATTCATCTGGTATACAACATATTACCATGATAATGAACAGTGAATAATGTTATGCTTGCCAGGAGCAGAAATAGAGGATGTGAGGCAGGCCTTAGAATGCCTTAATTTAAGGAAGTATGGATCTGTTTTTAATCATGGCAATACAAAAGATCTCATTAGCCCCCTTAGATAGCATAGCTTGTACAGGTAGTAAGACATATTTTTCACAAATCACATATAGAAAGGAGAGTGATGTCACCATGAATGAAAATATTTTTGGGTAAATACCTACATGAAAAAATGTCCTGTTTTGAAAAATGGAAATGTGTAGAGTGTCTGAGACTAATTTTGGGCACACGTGTTCAGACAGGATGGCATGCACTTGTCAAGATCAGGGAAGAGAATTTTTGCAGTAGATATTTTGCAATATTTGACAAAGACAAGGCAGGATTTTTGTGAGTTGGAAAATTTAACAGTTTACAGATAGCAACATTTGATGCAACTCTGATGGTTGTTAATGCTAGAATTAATAATATTTTTTTTAAAAAACTTACTGCATTCAAAAGCAAACCATACAATCCAGAGGCACACTTGAGTCAGTACAAAAATAAAATGAATTTGTGCACCTGGTGGGTGAAATGATTCTTAATTTCATTGATTGATTTTTATTATGTGCTTCTTGTGTATGTTATTTAAACAGGATGTAACTAAGAAATGGTTCTTACTTGTTCTGATGAAGTTCCTGCTCTAGGTACGAAAGCGCTTAACTGTGTCATTTTGTGTATGGATTAAATTTTATTTTTGGACCGACAAGTGTGCCTCCAAAGTGTATGTTTTGTTTTTGAAGTTTGTTTTTTTCACCCTGTTTAACACCATTTTGTGTTTGCATGGTTCTAAATTTGCTACGTTCCCACAAGATTGATGTTGTTATTGTTTGTGAAACACGGTTGAAGAACAATGACTGGAAACCAGTTCTATCAGGATACAAATGTTTTTACTATAACAGACATTCTAACAAAAAATCAGGCAGAGGTGTTATGATAGGGATTAAAGATAGCTATGATTCTTTTGATTATTACATGTTCCGTTATAACAGCAATACTACAGATTGTGTAACTGTGACAGTAAACACAGCCCTGAAACATATAGCAATTGCTGGAGTGTATACACCACCAAAGTCAAGCGCTGATAGCCTAGAGGAATTCATGCAGTTCTTGCATGAAACACAAGAGGGAAGAATAATAGTGGCTAGCGACTTAAATTTACCAGAAACAGACTGGGATAATATTGATTCAACATTAGTTAGGAAATTATTCACAGCATACGTACAGAAACAATTACTTCAGACTGTAAAAAAAAAAATACCAGGGAACAAAACATACTAGTCATATTTTTGTTCTTAAAAAAATTACTGTTAGTTAACGTCAAGTTTTACCTCCATTTTAAATGAATAAAAATTTTCTTTAAAAATTTATAAATTAATAAAAAATTTTCTTTAAAAAAAGTTTTACTACCATTAATGTGCAGTGATCATGGGGTTATAAATGTTCATTTATTGCTAGATAATTCTCCCAAACTGAAATATAAAACAATGCACAGAAGATTAATTATAGAGTATATGGAAACAAAACAGTCACTATGTAAAAGTAATTGGAGTAATGTGTTCAGTGGAAAAACTGCAAAAGGAATGTGAAAAGTTTGGAAAAAGAAATTGTCTGAATGCAAAAAATCAAAAAAAAAATGTTTAACATCAGGATCTAGGCACACAATATAATGAGGATATATTTCCATAAGAATGAGATAGTTGATTAAGGTGAGAGACAAAAATATAACAGATGGAAAAGAGATCGAACTACAAGTTTGAAATCTGAAATAAACAAGCTAGACAAACAAATTAAAAATAGTGTGAGACGAGATCAAGACAAATTTAAAAACAAATTATATCAAGATATTGAGCATAATAGGAAACCATTGTATAGATATATAAAATGTGGAATGAGCAAAGACATACAGATTTTTAAACTGTGTATATATTCTAACATTTATTCTCAGGCACAACAGATTATAGCTATATTTACAAAATTGTATACAAAATAATTTGGCTCCACAAAGAGGTGATAAGTGGTCTAGTGGCATCCAGGTAATCTTAGATACTGAAATCAAATTAGATTATATTGAAAAAGAACTATGCAAACTGTATCCAAACAAAGCACAGGGAGGAGATGAAATTAGTAATAGTGTCCTGAGAATGCTTCAGCAATAAATTACAGTACCATTACGTCTATTATTTACTAGGTCATATTAATATCAGGAGATTCCTCAAGACTAGAGATATACGCTTATTAAGCCTGTCTTTAAGGGAAAGGGGAGTAGGACAAACCTAGAGTCATACAGACCCCTAAATCTACTTTCATGCTGTGGAAAAATAGTGGAGAAAGTAATATTGGATAAGGTACTGTCAGAACAGAAAGAGTCAGGACTTGAAACCACATAGCATACAAATGTAGAAAATATATCTATTACCACCTGTAAAATAATGTTCTATAACAATATAATAACAGCTATGAATGAACAATTGTGCTGTAATGTAATTTTTATAGATTTAACTTCAGCATTTGACAGGGTCATGCACAAAACTCCGATCAATATATTAGAACATTTAGGTATTGATGTACTCTTGATAAGATGGATAGCTGCAAAGCTTACAAATAGGACCTGGCAAGTATTATATGGCAATTGGACAGGTGAAGTTTTTGGTTGCAGTCAATGTGTCCCACAGAGTTTTGTCCTAGGCCCACATTTGTTAGACTGCATCTTTTAGATCTTTTTCATCTATGGTCTTCTACAGTCTGTGTGCAGATGACTTGAAACTGGGTAAACTGATTACATATCTTACAGATAGGGCATGTCTGCAAAAGAACTTGAATACATTTTCCATTTGGGCACATGAGAATAATATGCTGATAAATACATAAAAACTAAGCATAATGTTGGGCAGCACAATGCCAGGGTACTTCTACGGGCTAGGCTTGTAAAGCCTCCAGGGCCATTAGCTTAGTACACACCTATGAACCTATCTGAGATTTGAGAGAGATAAATTAAAAAGTGAATATTTAATGCAGCACACAATGAGTAGAACTGTAGATTCATTTAAATACCTGAGTATATGGGGTAGATCCAGCTTTGAGTTTTTCTAATCATATCAATCACATCAATTGGTTAATGATATTTATAGAACTATCGAATATATAAAAAGATTAATAAAATCTAGGAAATCAGAAATTAAGTCATTGTTTGTTAGTTACATAAGACCCAAACTTTAGTATGGAACAACAATATGGAAACCTAATAAGAAAACAAGCATTGGTAAACTGGAAAGCATATAACAGAAATATACCAAGGGCATCCACTGATGTGAAAATTTAAGTTATTATGAAAGACCTAAATATCGGAACATGTACAGTATCTCATATCGATATTTAGGAGGAGGCCTTATTCAGGCATATAGGGTATTTAGAAACAACTACCTCTGGGAATGTTTGGGATTATCAAAAAGTAATAGAGAATCGTCAGACAACCAATGTAGAAGATGATGCTCTCTGAGAAAGTAGCTGAACTACCAAATTACATTAAAGCAAGAAGTAGTTTAGATTTTTTTTTAGAACAGCCTGGACACTTATTATGGAGAAAAACTGTTTTGGCGTATTGGCAGGCTAAAAGGGCATTATTGCCTGTGTTTCAAATATTTGTATGTATGTATGTATCTATGCATGTATAGCACCCCCCCCCCCCCGCTCTCTCTCTCTATATCTTTTGTTCTCCACTGCAATTGTCACTAGCAGTGTTTCAGCCAAAGAGTGTTGTGCGTTCCTGGATTTTTTTCTAGCAAAGAACATTAGTTTACATTTTTATTAAATTTCAACTGACATATATTAAACCAGTCCTGTAGTTTTGCCAAGTACTGTTTCATCCTGTCCATAAGTATTTGTGTATGAACTGTAATACAAATTTAAGAATCATTTGTATAAAGGTACACATTTCACTAGTCTCTTATCAATATCACTAACAAAGATATTAAACAGGACTAGTCTTAGCCATTACTCTGTGGGACCCCATTAGCAACCCCTTCTCACCATTAAAATCACCACTAACCATCACTCTTTGCGATCTACTAAGAAGATGATACAACTGGGCAAGTCCTACTTACCTGTAACAGTAGATGTTTGAATTTCACTGACTCAGTGACATATGAGTTCTGTGCCTGCAGAAAGCCATACTAGCAGATTTCCAGAGCTCAGTTCCTACCTCGGACTCCCTTTGATAAGGGAGGAGCTAAACCCCTCCCATCAGGGGAAACCTAACCCATGTCACAGGAAGTCAGCTGTTCAGGCTTTTAGTGCTAAGTAGGAAGAATCAAGAGGAACCAGAAGCAAGAATTCCTTCATACCAACAAATTTTCAGCCAAAAACATCAACACAAATAACCAATGCCAACCAACAACCCAAGAAGTGTGTCTACCATTGAGCTATATATAAAATAAGGGGATGGTGAGTGAGTGCTGCCACTGAAGCAATGTGGGATTTGAACATCTACTATTACAGTTAAGTAGGGCATATGTAACTGTTCATCATTCTCACTGCCTCAGTGGCATGTAGGTAGATTCCCAAAGCTTACTTTACTTGGGAGGAGGAAGGATAAGGATATAGAAGCCCCAGGAAAATGGTCTTTACAAAACCTGCTCTGGAGTATGAGAAAAAAATCCAGTTTGTAGTGCTTTGTACAGGCATGATCAGAGGCCCAAGTTGCTGCCACTGAAATGCTTCTAGAGTCCACTACTTTCCAATATGCCAATAAAGAATATTTATTTATTTATTTTACATTTGTTGATCAGGAGATTCCGACTGGATACATGTCCATTTTCAGCAGAAGCCCAGGGAGAAAAGCTCCACAGAATAATAACATAGAAGTAAGATATTTATACATGACAAGCAAATTTTCTTAAGAAAACACATGATTTTACAAGATTGCATAGGATTACAGTTTCACACTACAATATTCATTGGTATTAGCAAGATTTATCATAATACCATAGTTTAAAAGTTTAAACATGGGATAGTGCATGGAATGTACAGGATTCCAGAGATAACATTGTTTGAGACAAACATAAGTAAGATGGGTTTGAGAGAGAATGTTAGGGTTTGTTGTGTGGGTAGTGGCTGGGTTTGTGATGGTATGTGTTCACTCATGGACTGTTGGGGAAGGTGTTTGAATGTGAGGCACCTTAGGGGAGAGTATGGTTCTTCTACAAGGAATAGAAGTGATAGGAAGCAACAGAATGGGTGGGAGGGTGAGTATAATAGGAAGTCAACCTGGAGGGTGGCAAGGGCATTTCCATGTGAGTATTAGGTGTTCTTTTAGTAGTTTTTTAAATGTAACCATTGAGTTGCCAGAGGTAATGGCAGAAGGTAATGAGTTCCAGATTTTACCTATGTAGTTGGGGAATAGGGAGTCACCTACTGAGTTATTGGTTTTGGTCACCTTGATTAGTCTTTTTTCACTAGAGTGAAGTTGTCTGGGATTGGCTTGTAGTTTAAGTAGATTAGATAGCCCAGGTGTTTCTTCAGGAAGTAGTAGGAATTTATGAGAGAACAGAGCTGGTGGAATGAAAGGAGATTAGGGAATTCAAGCCAATGAAGTTGATTTAGTGACTGACAGTGGTGGGCATGGGTAGCAAACCTTGCAATTTCACTGTAGCAGATGTTGAGCTTGGCCATTTCAGTTTTGGATAGGTTGGTGAAGATAAGAGCAGCATATAATAGTGGAGATAGGAGGTGGATTTAAGCTATGGTTATTCTAGCAGGTTGAGTTAGAAAGGGTTTATTTTTATAAAGACTGCCCAGTTTTTTTGTGGATGTTTTTAATAGTTTGTTTTATATGTAGATCGAACTTGAGGTTGGTGTCAATGGTCACTCCTAGCAGTTTATTATGAGTGTCTGGAGAGATGATAGTCCCATCTCTGAAAACAATATTGAATGAGTTGGGCACTGGAGTGGATTTGTTTGGTTTAAATAGCAACAGTTTGGTCTTTTTGGGATTAAGTAAAATGTTTTTGTTAAGAAACCAGGTTTCAGTAGTTTGGAAGGCTTTCTGGGTGATGGAGAGGAGTTTGTGGGGGTTATTGGCTGAGCAGACTAATGTTGAGTCATCATCTTATTGTATAATAGTTGCATCTTGGCAAATGCTGTGGAGATCATTAATGAAGATGGAAAATAGAAAGAGACCTAAAATGAACCCTTGTGGGACTCCAGTAATAATAGGTAGCAGTGAGGATAGGTTGTTGTCCCATCAAACTGCTTGTTGTCTACATTGTAGATAGTTCTGGAACCAGGCTAGTGAGTGATTAATAAGGCCAAGGTTAGTGAGGGACTGGAGCAGTTTAGGATGATTGACCATGCTGAAGGCTTTTGACAGGTCCAAGAATATGGCGGATGTTAGTTTACCCAAGTGTCTGTTTTGGCTGATGAGGTTTGTAAAGGAAAGAAGGGCTGTGGTTGTATTGTAGGCAGGTTGGAATCCAAGATGGGTAGGAGAGAGTAGTTGGTTATTAAGCAGGTATAGCATAAGTCTGTGGTATATACATTTTTCAATAATTATTGCCAGTGGGGACAGGATGGCAATATGGTGATAGTTGGTAAGGTCAGTGGATGTACCACCTTTATGTAGAGAGATGATGTAGGGGGTTTTCCAGATAGATGGGATGGTGCTTTCTGATATGGATCTGTTAAGGAGAATAGAGATTGGGTAGGTGAGCTCATTAGCAGCCAACTGGAGGTATTCTGTGGGGATGCCATCAGCTGCTAGGATAGTAGGTTTAAGTTTAGTTAGTATTTTTTTGACATAATTGGTGGGGATGGGTTGAAACTGGAAGGTAGTTTTGGGAATGACTGCAGGTTCGGGGATATTGGTATTACTAGTAGTGGGTTGTTGTTGAACTGGTCTGGAGATGGTTTCTATGAAGTATTTATTGAATGAGTCAGGTATATCTGTGATTTTGCTTGTGGAGGTTGGTGGTAGGGCGGAAGGTTTTCCCAGGCGAAGTAGTTTATTTATTCCTGCCCAGATTTTTTTGGGATTGTGTTGGTGCCTGTTTTGCAAATGTAGGAAATAATTATTTTTGTCCAGGAGAATAGTTTTTTTTGTTTCATTTCTAAGTTTTTGGAAGTGTTCGCTAGTTGCTGCAGTTCTTGTGGCTCACCAGTGATGCCAGGCTCTATTTCTTTGTGCTGTCTTATTTTTAGTCTCTGGTGATCCAGGGGACTATATTCTTTTTGAGTTTTGTGGTACGAGGTGGGGCATGGGCATTTAGGATTTTTAGGAAAGTGTTGATGAATTGATTAACAGATTCTTCTAGGGGAATTTCTTTTAATATGTTCCAATTTTGGTATTTTAGTTCAAGTTTGAATTTGTTTGGGTTGAAGTTATGTCTGTTCCGGGTAGTTTGAGATAGTGGGGTAGAGTTGGTATGGGTTTTGTATTTTAGTAAGAAGGTGGGTTGGTGGTCACTGAGGGTGTCTGGTAGGACACCTACTTGGTATGGACCACTGGTCTTGTTTATCAAGATCTAATCTAGGAGACTTTCTTTGGTTTTAGTGTTTCTTAGTCTAGTGCTAGAGTGAATGACTTGGGAGAAGTTATAGAGATTAATATGGTTGGTGGTGTTAACAGTTGAGCATGTGTTCCAGTCAAAATTAAAGTCACCTAGGATGATTGTTTCTTGGGGTAGATTTTGATTAACCCAATGTAGAAGGGCTTCTAGGGAGGAATATTGTTGCCATGAGGTATATAGCCAGTGATAATATTGATTGCTTTTTGTCACTAAGTTTGAGTTTGGCTAGAAGAAGTTGAGAAGTATTGAAGGGAGGGATAGGAGGATGAATAGTACATATTTTCAGGTTGTTTTTGTAAAGTAATGCTACCCCACCCCCTTTTTTGGATAATCTATCATTGCGTAATACATTGTACCCAGGTGGGTGGAATTCGCTGCTGGGTGTTGTAGGTTTTAACCATATTCCAGTTAAGGACAGTAGATCAGGGGAATGGGTGGATATCACAGCATGTAGTAGGTGAACTTTGTTTATGCTTCAGATGTTTAAGCTTAGTAGTAGAAGGCTATTTTTTGGTCTAGAGAAGGAAGATTGGCTATGTGAGAGGCATGAGAAAGGAGGGGGTATTTGTGCAAGGGTTTGGTCCTGGGTTGGGCTATATGTCTCCAGCTAGGATCAGTTTGTGGCTAATATGGTGTAAGAGTTTGGACAGTTTGGTTAGCATGGTAATGTACTTATTTGTAGTAAGTGTTTTGGTAGATATTGGGAGGAGTGTACTGGAGGGAGGTGGGAGAGTAATGTGGTGGTGACTACTTGGAGATATATGTAGACTGTAGTGATGGGTGGGAGATGTGTGAAAGGAGGTATGCTTTGATGGGGTTGTAATGGTAGCATTAAGTATGGTTTGGTAGGAGGTAAGGTAATGGGTTAGTACTAGGAGGAAGAGAATGGTGACATTGACTGTATGTATGGTAATTGGCTTGTGATAGTGTGGGTGTGTCCTGTTAGTGGGAGGGGTGTATTGGTTGGGGAACAAGGGGATCGATTGATGAGGAGGATTTTGTTAGAGAGTGATTGGTGTAGGCTAGGTGGGTGGAGTGGTTAGGTATAAACCTAGGGGTAATGGGAGCAGGTGGGAAATGGGGGCAGGGTAGGGGAACGGAGTGAGCCCAGAGAACAGCGGAGGGCGAACGGAGCAGGTTGTGCCCAAATGTCTAAGTTGGCAAACAGAAAAAACAATCTCCAAAATCCAGAACTATGCTGTAAGTAAGGAGGTCGCAAGTGGGGAAATGGTTGGTGAAGCCCAATTAAAAAGAAAAAAAATGGTTGTTGAACCTGAGTATAGTTCTACAGATATAGCTAGTGGGAGAGAGCTAGCGTAGAGACAGTTTACAGCTGGTTATCACTATTAAAGCAGAGAAAAAACAAAAAACTGAGGATATGGTTTACAGTAGGGGGAGATAATCACTAAGGTAAGAGATGGGCAGAGGTCTCCAGCAGTGTGCTCACAACTTAGCACAGGCCCGTCCTAGGTTTAACAAGTATATACATTGAATTGTTGCAGAATATATGTGAGAGGTATCCTTCACTGATAATGGAAGGTCTGGGCTTGCAATTCTACAGTGCAAGGCCTCTTGAGTCCTCTTTAAGCAGTGCGAGAGATGCGGGTTACTGGTGAGGAAAGAAAGACAGAAGGAGTTAGCTACAATGTATGGGGACTAGTGATGGAGCCAACAGGTCAGTAAACATTAATTTTAGTCTATAACCTTTGGTCAAAATCTGTATACATTCATTCTAATATGCAACATTAGTTCAAAAGATTATTCACAATGTACATGTCATGCACGCATATTTCTATTTACAATATTGAGCCAGTGACCTTGTCTATTATAAAAGCAAGTGCATTGAAATGACTACAGCTATGCATACACTTAAAACCTTAGTAGGTCAGCTGTTCCTTTTCACACAGGCTAGCAAAGTAAGTTAATGGTGCTGTAAAACCATCAGGATGACTTGCTTACAACAAACGCCTATACTTAACAGCAGTAAATACAAGGCAACATCCAGCTAATGTTTTAACAGCAGTTAGAGCTATGATATGCTGCCACTAAGGTTTTAACAGTAGATAGAGCTATAAACTAATATAAATAAATAAAATAATAAATAAATGAAATAAATAAAGAGGATAAGGCTCTGGTGCAATGTGCCTTAACTGTGCCTATAATAGATTTACCATGGTGGGAGCAACAAAAAAAAAACAATAGCAGAAGGTAACCAGTGAGTCATTTGCTTACAGACAGGTTGACCCTTCCTAGCCCTAGAACAGGAAATAAACAGATGTTCAGCTTTCCTGAAGAGCTTAGTTGTATGAAAGTACTACCTCAGCTGCCTAGGAACATCCAAGGTAAGCAGAATCTTCTCTCCCTTGTTTTTAGGTTCTGGAAATAAAACCAGGAGATTGATGGCTTGATTCAGGGTAAATTCAGAAATAACTTTTGGCATGAAAGATGGATAAGTGCGTAAAACAACCCTGTCCTTGAGGAAAATCAGATAAGATTGGCCCACCAGGACAGCCTGCAGCTCAAAGACTTGCCTTGCTGATTCAGAGCAATAACCAAAACAGTTTTGCAAGTAATGAATTTTAAACCAGTGTGAAAGGGCAGTTCAAAAGGAAATAAGGTCAATTTTTCAAGAATAAAGTTGAGATCCCAAGGAGGAGGAATTTGCTTTCAATGGGGTCTTGAGTGCAATACTCGTTTCATATAATGATTGACAACAAAAAGAGACAAAAGAGGGAGATTCATGAAATGACCAGCTCAGATGGCTGCAAGATGCACCTTCAAAGATACATAAGATAAGCCATCATTAAGTAGCTCACACAAACATTATAAAACGAGAGGGGTAGACAACACACTGGGCTCTATGTTATCCATTAGACACCAGCTAGAAAAATTCTTTCACTTGTAAACATAAGATTTTCTAGTTACAGGCTTTCCTGCCTCCATCAATACCTGCTGCACATCCTCATGGAACAAGTGCCTAAAATGTATCAAGATAAACTCATCCAGGCTGTCAGTTGAAATTGCTCTAAGCTGGAATGCACTTGTTTCCCCAACACTATGTGAGCAGATCCAGAGTCTGAGGAAGTTTATAGAAATTGCTGTTGGCTAATTCCATTAAATGGGAGAACCAGCTTTGTCTGTGCGAAAAGGGGGCCAATACAATGATCTTTGGTAATTCTTTCTAAATCTTCAGAAAATACCTTGAGTATTAGTAGAAAGGGTGGAAATGTATAAAAGAACATTCCCATCTAAGGGAATGAGATTGTGTCTGTCCTCCATGCATGGTTGCAAGGATATCTTGAACAGAATTTTTCCAACTGGTTTGAAAGGAAGAGAACAAATCTGAGTATTCCTCACATCTGGACCAAATCCTTGTATGACACACAAATGCCCCTCTAACCTGGCTGGACAAGGAAAGTTGCCTATCAAAAGGTAGGTTCCACAATAAAACACATGCACTCAAGTCACTGCACCAGAGCATCTATATGATACTATCATAGCCATATGCAAAGCTGTGGAACACATCATCATAGACCTAATAAACAAGGATATAGGGAATCTCCAAACTCTGGATCCCACACAGTTTGGTTTTGTGAAGGGTAGATCATGCCTGCTAAACTTGGTCGACTTCTTTGAGTCAGTCAACAGAGCTGTGGATGAAGACAAGGTGGTTCATACAGCCTACCTTGATCTGGCCAAGGCCTTTGATACCATTCCCCACTCAGGAATCATAGAAAAACTCATTAAGCTAGGCATCAACCCCTATATCAATAGGTGAGTAGTAAACTGGCTCACAGATAGAACCCACAGTGTGAAAGTAACAGACTCAAAGTCAGACTGCCAACTAGTCATGGATGGAGTCTCACAGGGTTCAGTCCTGGGTCCTCTCCTGTTTGGCATCTACTTCTCTGAAGTCCAGGCCAACAAAAAGGGACTCTGGCTGACAAAGTTCACAGACGATTGCAAATTGGGAACTATTATTAACTCACCAAGTGATGTTGACATTCTACAGAATGGCCTCACTGAGACCAATGACTGATGTCAGAACCATCCCCTTAAGCTCAACGCCAAAAAATGTGTTGTTATCCCCTTTGGGAAAAACCTGGTTCCCATGAATTACCACATTGATGGTAGTCCACTGAATGCAGAAGGCATTGTAAGAGATCTGGGAACACAGGTTGACAGCAACCTCTCTTTTGATTACCACATTGCTAATGTGATCAGAAAGTCCTTCTGTGTGGCACATCTCATTACTAAGGGTTTTGCATCCAGGAAGAAAGAGGTCATTGTCTCCCTCTACTCTTCACTCATTAGGCCAATCATTGAGTACAATGCCCCATTTGGCATGTACCTCACTAGACACCTGCAACAACTGGAGAGGCCGCAAAAGTACCTCACAAAGAGGATCCTAGGCCTTAAACACTTGTCTTATATGGACAGACTCAAAAAAAACCTCCAACTATTCTCTGTCTCATATCGCCTACTTAGAGGCGATCTCTGTTTGAGTTACAAAGCCATGTCTGACCCAGCTCTGTTAGAAATGCTACATTTAAAGAAATCCCAATCCCTCCACATCACACACTCCAGAGACCTCAACCTCATTACCACAATCAACAGAACGTACTGGAGGGACAGGTTCATAACCCAGAGACTGCCCACGCTATGGAATAGGCTTCCCATACATGTCAAGCAGAGCACCTCGCTGACCCTCTTCAATAGAACTCTTGATGACTGGATGGGAAATAGAAAATTCACTCCGGTTTAAAGACCCTGGTGGTCATCATCCAAGTAAAAACCTATGAACCTAAGAAAGACACAGCAGGTAAGGCATAATTAAAAGAATGCCACCCATGTATAGTGATATCACTGCAGGATTGTTGACCATCTCTTATCCTAAAAGGAATGGAAAAGAACAAACCCCAGATGTTAAGAGGTCAGAAGTAGGAACAAAAAGACAGCTGCATTTCTGTAATGAGAAAATCTTTTAATTTGTATGTGTTGTCATATGCTGCCCTCTGATGTCAGTGATGGAGGCATCACCTGTCTTTTTTTTTTTTTTTCTGGTTTTGCTTCTGTGAACCAGAAAGCCATTTGTCCACCCGGGGAGTCTTGTTCTGCAACTTATTAGGTCTGCAAGGTGTAGGCTTCTAATGTTTTCTGTTTAATATGTAGACCGTTTCATGGATGAGTTTACATACAAAAGAATGGCAAATAAATTGCTGAGAACTAGAGATTTACATTTGTATTTTACCACCTTAATTAACTTTTAACTAAATTCTCCTCTCCTGTGGACCTTGGGGCTTTGTGCAAACTGTTATTAGAATAGCATAGACTGTTTCTGTCATACTTTGTTTGCTATAATAGTAACTGTTAAAGCACAGACCCATTTACAAACAGGAAAGGTTTAACTTCTGAAGAGCTTCTTCAAAGGCTTCAGAATGACAGACAATAAATGTATCAATGCCCAGCTATTTCAATGAGCTTTAACAAAGTGCCTGAAGCAAACCATTAAGTATGTGCACTTTTGTACTCATTGAGTGTGATAAGACAGGCATATTTAAGGCATAAAGATGTGATGTGAGTTAGTGGAAAGAATTAACCCAGTGCCATTACAAAATATTCAACTAAGACTGAAAAGTCAGAACCTACCCCAAAACGTCAACCATGAACAGCTTTTTACTATGTTGTGACTGTCATAGCAGCCTCTTAAAAAATGTAAAAAACAAACCACAAAAACCTTTTGGAAAAGACCTTTTGGATGTTGTGTCTTTCAGTTTTTCCTGGTTAGGGGTTGCCACAGCGGAACTCCGGTCCGCTAATGATTGGCAGTAGATTTTTACATGTCGAGTTGCCAGCCCTGACGCACAACCTTCAATGAAGGTACACCCATTCACGCATGTCTCCACACAGAAGACACTCTAGCTGAGAACTGAACAGGACAACGTCTTACTGTGAGGTGACAACGCTACCGCAGCACCACCACCACAGTGGAAAAGACGTTTTGGATACTGTACTTAAAAATAATTACATTATTTTTGAAGATAGATATTTTCTACAAAAGAAAGGGGTGGCCATAGGTTCTCCATGTCGTTCCCTATTTGCAACATGGTAATGGTTCAATGGGAGAACAAATACATTTTAACAATAATTTTTGGATTCCTGTAGACTATATGTCAGGTATTTAGATGACATATTAATTGTATGGAAGGATAATAAAGATAGGATCCCAATATTTTTGAATTTTATTAACAGTAGTACTACTTTCTTGAAATACACACACGAAGTTGACAATGACAGTATAAATTACCTCAATGTCAGATTGGAGTAGGATAGAAGACAAGGTTCTTATATGGCATGTATACATCGTAAACCTCCATATTCTAATACATTCTTGCATTATTCTAGTGCATACCTGCTCTCTCAAAAAAAGAGCGGTAGTAAAGGGCCAGTTTGTCAGGCCCACAAGCATGATAACCAGTGATGCACATTTTATGGGAGAGTGTTAAAATTTAAGGAATATGCTCACAAAAAAAGGATACCCATTACCTTTGTTAGCAATTTAATGTACAAGGTTACAAGGTTATAAACAAAACAAGTAACAACTGCTTTGTTCCAATTTTTTCTGATAGAAAAAATGGAGAAGTAGATCTCCTACAACGTTCTAATGGTGACATACAACAGAACCAATTAGTCTACAGGAATTCCTTATTTACAACATTTAATTTAGACAGCAACATATTAAAAGGAATTATAGGAAAAAAATGAAACATCTTTAGGGATGGCAACAGACTTATAGAGTAGGTTTAAGACCTATAGTGGTATATAAAAAAGGGGTGAGCTTAAAAAACATCTTTGAAAGAACATTACCTACAGGAAGTAAAAATAGAAAAACAGGAACAATGTCAAAATGTGGACGATGCAGCTACTACAGACACATAAAAGTAGGTGCATCCTTTCGAATAAAAGGACACAAACACTTACTAGCAGAGGGATTTCATTGTGAGACTAAATGTGTTGTATATGTTGCATTTTGTGAGACTCGCTTAGGATTTTATATAGGCAAGACATAAAGAAAACTGAAAGATCGTATATATGAGCATATATATGATATTAGAAAAGAAAAAAAACACTAACTCCTTATTTAAACATATTCAGCATAATCCTGGAAATGTCTTCAAATTTATGGTAGTTGAGAAAATTACAATTAATAAGAGAGGGGGGCCATGGTCATTATTAAAAAACAGGAATTATACTGGCAATTGTATTTGAACTCTAGTTCTTGGCCAGGTTTAAACGAATATAGTTCCATTATGTAATGAAATAAATGTAAGAACTACCAATGAACTCCGACTACCGTAGGCTTTATTTAATACAATTATTTATTATTAAACAATAATTATTATTATTAGCTAATAACCATAACAGTTCTAAACAATTATTATTATTATTATTATTATTATTACTAAATAAAGCCTCCAGTGGTCAGAGTTAGTTGGTGGTTCTTACATGTGTTATTTTATTTCATTTGTTTTTATATACATTTTTTAGTTAATAGTTCCATTATGTGTTTACTTAATTTGAAGTCTTTGTCATGATGAATTTCACATTTTAAGAAGATGGCATCTTAACCTGCTTGTATACATACTTTCCAATCATACAATAACTTAACTTTACTTTATTTAATAATTGCATGGGTGTATTGGATTAGGATAAGTTTTTAACTTTTAACAGAATTAAATTGTGAATGATTTTATGTGGATTGTGGCTATCGCTTTAAATTAAGTTTGTATTTGGCAGTTTTTTTAACATCGTGTGACCTGTTACTGTGTATATAAAAATCTTTTTAGACCATTGCTTTCATATATATAGAAGCCTTGGAGAATTGTAAAGATGAAAGTGCTAATTAAAGTTAACTGAGAGCTACATGTCCCATGTTACTGGATTAACCTCTTAGCAAGCACAGTAGTTATCTAATTTACATTGTCTCTGCCTTCTCTAATAAAGAAAAATGAAATGCAGGTGCTTGTTCATCAGGGGACTGTTTTCTCATGTAACTACAAGGCAGGAACAACATATATAACCTGAATGACAGTGCCGTACTGAAAATGTTCTCATGTATAGCCTTGCTTTATAGCTGTAGGCAGTACAAATCTGTTTGTAGCTTAAATTAGAACCTTTAACTCAGAATTCATGCAGATGAAAAATGTGTTAACTCTGATAAACCTTTTACACACAATAAATGCAAGGTATAAAGCATCATTTCAAACTATAAGACACACAGCTTTAACTAAGGTTCTGCAATGCCCTACTGGACTCTGGTAATCAATTATTCTCTGCTATCCTGTAGTTGATTATACAACTAAAAATGTACTACCAAATCGGTAACACAGTCTTAAAAACAACATTATTCCAAACATGTTGCTTATTCTGTTAGATCATGGCAGACTTAATGGATTTCTGCTAGGCTGCTAGCACCTGACTTGTTCACAACCAAAGACAGACAAAATGTATAAAATAAAACAATGTGTAGAGTTTTCCTTGCTTCTAGTTTAAACAGGTTTCCTAGCTCCTATCCTTCTGTCATCTAAGACTACCCTTTGTCATGAATCTCAATATATACCCACCTACACTGTATCGTGTCTTGAAAATACAGCCAATAGGAAAATGGAGTATTTTACAAGGCCATTTATAGGAAAAGAGAAGAGGTGGCTGGTCAGAGATTCTTTACAATAGAAAATGCAAGATCAACCAGAAAGTGAAAGAATATGGTGCAGATGGGAAAACACTTAAGCTGATTGGGAAATGTACCAAATGTACTGCAAATAATAAAACAGGCAGTTAGGGAGTTTCTTTAATCAAAGGTAAGTCTGGGGTCAAGGTGGCTTCTGAGCTATACACAGATTAATACACTTAGAAATGTTTTTCAACCTAGTTAGCATTTCAGGTGGATAGAAGGGGCACTTAAATGTCAAATATTCCTTCATGGTTAATGTTTAGGTTTTATACAACTGCAATTATAACATTTTTGTTTATATAGCAATATTATTGTTTAACATGAATATAATATCAACAATAAACAGCAATTTGCAAACTGATTTGCAGAAATCATGATTACTATAAATGCTATAACTGGTAGTGTCACAGAAATTATCTTTTAAATGCCACAAATCTACTATTCATCAGTTCAGGTTTCATGTAAGATTAGGCACAAGGCAAAAGCAACCTGGTAAGTTTGCAGGAAAAAACAAATTTGATTGCATTTGACATAATAATAGCACTCTATGTGACCATAGAAAGGTTAGGAACATTTTGTTATTGCAAGAAATAGCACCTATTACAAGAAGTACTCTTCCCATCCAGAGCAGTCATAAGCAGTAATGAGCTTGAGTGTAAAACTGAAGATGTGAAATAGATTTATTATTGATTTTTTGGGTGCACTTTCGATGAAATGCTTCTATTTATGTTATTTTCTTTTCAGGGAACCTTTAGGTGTAGTTAAACCTGATCATTTGGATTTGTATATTACAAAATATACCTCTTAATTTAATGCTTGTATTATATGCGATACTGCTAAACAAATCACAAAGAGTGGCCCAACAAAAAATTAAGAAATGTGATGTATAATTATTTTTCATTTTATTTAAATGTAAATGTACATATGTAATAAAGCAAAAAAAAAATAGATGAAGGTGAGTTTTAAAGACATGTATGTAATAAAGCACAAAAATAAAGTATGTGAGTTCTGAAATTATGAGAAAACAACCTTCATCACATAGCTTTACTCAGTTAAATTAAAAATACAAATGATTTTACTGATAAGCTTTATCCTCTCTGGAAACCTGCACTGGCATGGCCCACTGTTCTTTCTTTCTAAACAGCATATTACATGAACAACTTATTTTAGGTGTGATTTGTTCTGTATTAAATCCTCAAAAAAATATATACATATTTATATACATATATCCAGGCAGGGACTGCAAGGTTATCTCACATCCAGTTCATTGTTACAGATTACAGTTGTTTCAATGTGCACACAGCATGCCATGCTTACATTTCTCACATTAAGCATTTGTATTGTTTTGGTTATTTTCATAATGCAAATTATAAAATTAGGGACAACAAACTGTATCTTTCTTTTTTATATATTACTACACTACCTAGTCCACAAGAGGTCACTGTATAAAGATTTTCTTTTTTGTTACCAAAAATAAATGTGACATTCAAGTGAAAATATCAATCAACTCTTCAAATAAACAGAGTAAATTATGTTTTTTTTTTTTTTTAGGTCAAGATATATCTCATTCACAGGGACTGTTATTACTCGGATTTGGTCTGATTGCAAGAGACATAACAGTACAGTTCCCTTTGATACAGAGGATATGGGCTCGTTATTCTTGCAAGTATTAAGTTATTCATTCTATCTCATTGTATTGTTATTTACTTGCCTTCCAAGATCTGTTTTTTAAGATAACATGTCAGAGCCTGTAGAGCATATATGTATGTATATATGTAAGCATGCATGAATGTATGCACTTATTTATGTATTTAGTTAATTACTTACTTATTTTTCTAATAAACTGTTACGTGGGTTGGAAACAAATCCTTTTCAGCCAGTACCTGGGATAATAGCAAAATATACAAAATTAATCAACAGGAATCAGAAATGGACCAACGGATGTGTTGAATAAACAAATATCTGTCTCTATCAAATTTGATCAATCGTCTATAATTGGTGCAAAGACACGGCAGTGAAGGTAACAAAGGAAGATGTCTAAAAAATGAATAGTAAGATGTCTCAATTTTAAGACCTTTGCCTCACAGCTCCAAGTTATATGGTTCAGTCCTGATCTCTGATCACTACATTGTGAATTTTGCAAAAAATGTTCCATGTATAAGGCCACATACTTGACTAAAGAAAGAAAGATAATAGAAATTGCAGTGCAAACTGAAGTAGAATTGTTATGATGTGCCAGGAGGTAGTTTAAGGGTAGTGTAGGGATCATGGATGCAAATAGCATGGAGATGGTGGGAATTAAAAGAACAACAAAGCTTTCAAGCCACTCACGATTCTTCATCAGTGTTACAAAACAAAATATATTCATAACCTATTTAAAGTCATAACCTGCCTAACAAAGTCAAAAGTTTGTAACACTGATGAAGAGTTATGAGTGGCTTGAAAGCTTTGTTGTTCTTTTAATAAACGCATTTTGATGGTTGGACCAGTGGTTTCATTACTTTTGTCTTGTTTTTTTGCCGTTTGGGTCCATTCGGCTACTTTACTGCTTTATTATCTTCTATAGATGGTGGGAATTGGCAGGAGTTTTGGAGTATTGCAATAGGGTGCCTCATCCCTCACTCACTCCTGATGGAAGTGCCTCTAAGCAGGATTTTACTACTGTAACAGTCATGCTCCACTGCTGTTGATTAACTGCTGTGCCAACATCTTAAGTCTGCCTTTCTCACAACTATAACCACACAGCGGTAAAACATAGAGTGCAGTTAATGTGTAGAGTGCCATCTTAATGTATCCACTAGAACCAAATTTTGCAAACATCTTTTGCTTCACTAGAGTGATTACTGACTGCCTTTAAAGTGAATGGGAATTCCTACTCATCAGTAAAAGTGAAAACGCATGCCTCCATTCCTTCTGATTGCTCTTTTCCTTCTACATCCTCTCTTAGTATTTGCATTTTTCCAGATGCTTTATTTTAGCTGGGCAATGGAAGACCACACCCCACCCCAACCAAGATTTTACTTTCATAGTCTGCTTCTTTTATTGCAACCCTTGGAGTTCTGTTACTAACAGCTCACTCTTAATGCCTGGCAATAGCTATTTCCCTCTCCATAGTCCAATCCTAGCTAGAGGACATTTCCAGCAGCTGGAAAACAAGCACCTATGCTATCATCATCTATACAAACCTCTTGAGCTACTTGTTATTTGAATGATGGTCAAAGAATGAGGTAGAGTACTTGGCTTTTTTTTACATCACAATGCAGCAATTTGAGATAACTGCATTACTATTTGCAAGTGCTTTTATTTTTTGGTAATTAATAGTTTGTCTGTCATTGCTGGGTATCAGGGTAGTGTAAGTACTATAGCTGAATATAGCCATGACTTTTACAGGTGCTTTATTACTGGATGTAAAATTAGTTTCTAGTTTCTGGAAGACAATCTGCATTATCTGGTAGCTTATGTTATGAAAGCAAAAGCTGTTTATTTATGAGACTGTTTTTTCTATAATATGCTGAACTGTTAATTGCAATTTAACATGGCACTTTAATTTATTAACAGTGTTCAAAAAGGGTGCCATTTCTACAGGACCTGCTGACATACTCTTCTGTTTTTATTGCTCAGCCACATGTGTAGGGTTTTGGTTTGTAATATGTTCAAGTAACCATTTGAATACATATTGCATTTTTTTAAACTACCAAGTATATATAATTGTTTTATTGCTGTAAAACATCTTGATAATTAGACACCTATGTTTAATAGGTGAATTACTAACCTAAAAACATGCATTTTATTTATATCCTACCTAAATTAATAAAAGCCATCACGCAATATTACTCTTTTTCATGCAGTTAAAGGAAATAAGCCAGGTATTACAATTGTTGCTGTTATGGACCTTCCTCCATCTAGTGGATTTTAAAAGAATCACCAACTGTGTTTTAGGTTTATTTAATTAATTTGCGGTTCTGAACATAAGAAAAGAGTTCCTCTGTTCTTTGTCTAAGTAAAAGATTTTAACTAACCAAGGCAATTGCTTTTCTAAGATAGGACCAGCTGCACTTCTGTGTTTTTCTGTGTAACTGGGAGAATAGTGGTAACCTTGTATACAAACTGTCAGAAAGTTTGACTGGAAGTCCTACTCCGAACGTGATTGTTAGCAGAAGCGCCACCTTATAAGGTCATCAATATCTTCTGGGTATGGAAGACTCACCATAGACGTGCCCATCCATAACCCCCCCCCCCAAAAAAAAAAGAAATCTCTTCATTTATCACCACCAATTTCATTTTTTGCCATTTCAGAATAATATTTTTGTGAAGCTATATTCATTCTCCCCAGGGACATTTTATTGGCTTTCTATTTTCTCCCACATCCAGATAATTTTTTTGCTGACCTGGTGTCCCTACTGAGGCATTTTGGTCTTTCTTCAAACACTTCAGCCACCAAGCTATGGTATTTGGGCTTCCATATTTATTTCTCATTTGAACAGCAAACTGCCCTCTGCCTCAGTCTTGTGAGCAGTTTGCGAGCTTCCAGGCCCTGAGTGGTGCTACCTAACATGTTGCGGCATGCGTAGCACCCCCACGTGACATTTAATACTATTAGCAGGAGGTGATGCCCTTTTCATGCCAGAACATATAAAAACAGGCCTTCGGTAGTGTCTGAGTGATTGGCTTATGTTGTTTTGGTCCTGGAAGTGTATCATGGAGCAAAATATTCCTGAAAATAAAAACAGTTTAATGTTTTATTTCCTGGTTAAGCTTAATTGTGGCTTTTTTATGAATGTCATCATAAATCTTATACTGAATGAGTTTTATGCCAGATGAATCAAAATTTGCCATAAAATACTGCTCTGATGTTCTAAAAAAGTTTTTTTTTTTATTAACTCTTACATTTTACTGTTGACAAACGTCAGCCATGCTTGAGAGTAGAGAAAAAACAGGGCCCTTTCAGATATTAGCAGACATTCATAACTACAAGGATTGTTGTTTCAGACTATACTGACAGAATATCTCCCCACCAAAGTTACTGCCATCTCAGGCAAATAAGGCCTCAGTCTAGCATCCCATCCATGTCATGGCACCTCAGGAGTGAAGCACTGAGGGTTGCATTTCAATGTCAGTACTGGAATATGGATCCAAGTACTCAGACAAGGATCAAAGCCCATAGCTTTATGATCTTTCCTCTATAAAAGACAAGCATGTAGCCTTCTGAGCTACTGACATTGCTATAATAATTTTTGTGTATAGACCACCTAAGTCAAGTGCTGATGACCTGTAGGAATTCATGCAGTTCTTGCATGAAACCCAGGAGGGAAGAATAATAGTGGCCGGGGACTTCGATTTACTAGAAACAGACTGGAATAATGCTGATTCAACAACATTAGTAAGGAAATTATTCACAACAAATGTTCAGAAACAACAATTTCTTCAGTCTGTAAAAAAAAACTATGAGGGAAAGGAACATACAAGACATTGTTTGAGTTCCTAAAGAAATTACTGATAATTCATGTCTTTTAAGTTTTACCACCATTGATGGGCAGTGATCATGGGGCTATAAAGGTTAATTTGTTGCTAGATAATTCTACAACACTGAAATCTAAACCAATGCAGAGAAGATTAATTATAAATTATATGGAAGCAAAATAGTCACTATGTAAAATTAATTGGAGTGCTGTGTTCAGTGGAAAAACTGCGGAAGGAATGTGGAAAGTTTTGAAAGACAAATTGTTTGAGTGCAAAAAAATCAAAAAAAAAGTTTAACACCAGGATTTAGACATACAACATCAGGAAGATACAGTGGATATAAAAATATACACACCCCTGTTAGAATGCCAGGTTTTTGTGATATAAAAAATGAGACCACAATAAATCATTTCAAAACTTTTCCCACCTTTAATGTGACCTTTAATGTGTACAATTCTATTGAAAAACAAACAAATCTGTTAGGGGAAAAAAATATACAAAATAAAAAATGTACAATAAGCTGGTTGAATAAGTGTGCACACCCTTAAACTAATACTTTGTTGAAGCACCTTTTGGTTTAATTACAGCATTCAGTCTTCTTGGGTACACACCTGCCATCAATTAAAGAAACTCTGATTAACCCCAAATAAAGTTCAGCTGTCCTAGTAGGATTTTCCTGACATTTACTCAGTTACCTGCTACAGCAAAAGCCATGGTTCACAGAGAGCTTACAAAGCATCAAAGGGATCTTATTGTTGAAAGGTATCAATCAGGAGAAGGGTACAAAAAAATTTCAACAGCATTGGATATGCCATGAAATACAGTGAAGACAGTCATCAGAAAGTGGAGAAATATGGGACAACAGTGTTGTTGCAAAGAACTGGATATCCTTCCAAAATGGAAAGTCAAGGTGGAGGGAATTATGAACAGTTCCAAATATCAGCCACTTTTGGCCCAAAACCTTCAGGCATCTGCTAGAAAGCAGAAGAAGAAGAGGAATTTCACCTTTCAGCACGACAATGACCCCAAGCATGCATCCAAATCAGCAATATAATGGCCTTATGAGAAGAAAATTAAAGTTTTGGAATGGCCCAGCCAGAGCCCAGACCTAAATCCAATAGAAAATCTGTGGAGTGACCTGAAGAGGGCTGTGCACAAGAGATGCCCTCGCAATTGTACAGATTTGGAGCACTTTTGCAAGGAAGAGTGTACAAATATTGCCAAGTCAAGATGTCCAATGCTGGTAAGACTCCTTCCCAAGAAGACTAAATGCTGTAATTAAATCAAAAGGTGCTTCAACAAAAAATTAGTTTAAGGGTGTGCACACTTATGCAACCAGCTTATTGTACGTTTTTTATTTTTTATATTTTTTCCCCTAACAGATTTGTTTATTTTTCAATTGAATTGTACAGGTTATAGGTCACATTAACAGTTTGAACCGTTTTGAAATCATTTATTGTGGTCTCATTTTTTTATATCACAAAAACCTGGCATTTTAACAGGGGTGTGTACACTTTTTATATCCACTGTGTATTTCCATAAGAACAAGATACCTGATCAAGGTGAGAGACAAAAAAAAAATAAGAAATGGAAAACAGGTCAAACTACAACTTTGAAAACTGAAATAAACAAGCTGGACAAACAAATTAAACATAGTGTGAGACAAGATCAAGAAAAGTTGAGGAAATTTTTATAAAAAGATATTGAGCATAATAGGAAACCATTTTATAGATACATAAGATGTGGAAGGAATAAAAACATACAAACTGATAAAATGTGTGTAGTTTCTAAAATTTATTCTCAGACACAACAGATTATAGATATATTTACAAAATCTTATGCAAAACAGTTTGGCTCCACAAAGGGGTGATATGTTGTTCTAGTGCCATCCAGGTAACCTAAGACACTGGAATCAAATTTGATTATATTGAAAAAGAACTATGCAAACTGGATAAAAAAAAAACAGCACTTGGAGTAGACAGAATTAGTAATATGATCTGAGAATACTTCAGCAAGAACTTATAGTACCATTATATCTATTATTTACTAGGTCATATAAATGGAGACATGCACTTATTAAGCCTGTCTTTAAGGAAAGGGGAGTAGGACAAACCCAGATTCATATAGACCCTTAAGTCCATTTTCATGCTGTGGAAAAATAATGGAGATGGTAATATTGAATAAGTTATTGTCAGAGATGGAAAGGTTCGGATTTGAAACCATATATCAGCATGCATATGTTAAAAATAGATCTATTACCACCTGTAATATGATGTTCTATAACAATATAAAAACAGCTATAAATGAAAAATTGTGCTGTGATGTAATTTCTATAGATTTAACTTCAGCATTTGACAGGGTCATACACAAAAAACTGATCAATAAATTAGAACAACTAGGTATTAATGTACCCTTGATAAGATGGATAGCTGCATGACTTATAAACAGGACATGACAAGTATCATACAGCAATTGGACAGGTGAAATTCTTGGTTACTCTGGGTGTCCCAAAGGGCTCTGTCCAAGAACCTTACTTGTTTAGATTGTATCTTTTAGACCTATCTTCTTCACCTGAGGTGTTCTACAGTCTGCAGATGACCTGAAATTGGGTAAACTGATTACACGTGTTACAGATAGGACATGTCTACAAAAGAACATGACTAAATTGACCATTTGGGCACAGGAGAATACTATGGTGATAAATACATCAAAAGTTAAGCATATGATATTTGGGAGATATAAATTGTAAGGTGAATATTTAACACAGCACACAGTGATTTAAACTGTAGAATCATTTAAGGACCTGAGCATATGGGTAGGTCCAGCTTTGAGTTTCTCTAATCATATCAACCAATTGATTAATTAGAAGTTATGTACTCACCATAACGTTCCATCTGAGTAGGTAGTTCATTTGTCTGCAACCTGTGGGTTACGGATCCAATATCGGATCCGAGCCGGCAACTTGTTTCAAGCTAATGGATCCGAGCTCCTAGCTCCTCCCTTCACCCATAATCCCCTGCTAACCCTCCATGACCTCAGATCGAGTTTGCCTCTCAGTATATATCCAACAAAGGATATCTAACAACTAATAGATCCGAAGAAGGTCAGGGGAAGGAGGGGGGATGGTTGCAGACAAATTAACTACCTACTCAGATGGAACGTTATGGTGAGCACATAACTTCTAAATCTGAAGTAGGATGTTCATTTGTCAGCAACCTGTGGGACAGAGTCCCCAGCTACCTGCACCCTGGGTGGCCATCATGGAAGGATATTACAAAGCACCGCAGAGCCAAAGGATGCTCTCCCTCTAGAAAGCAGGTCTAGCTTGTAGTGGTTGATAAAGGTATGAGATGAAGCCCAAGTGGCTGCAGAACAAATATCATCCAAAGGAACTCTAGACTTGAAAGCCGCAGAAGTAGAAATGGAGCGGGTGGAATGAGCACAAACTCCTTCTGATGCGGGTCTACCCGAGGCTTGATAAGCCAGTAGGATACATTGGGAAATCCAGCGAGATAAAGATACTTTAGAGATAGCTTTCCCTAAGTGAAATTTGGCAAAGGAAATGAACAGCTGGTCAGATTGTCTATGGCCAGCTGTCCTATGAGTATAAAAACGAAGCTGCCTATGAACATCCAATGAGTGCAGCTTGTATTCACCCTTATTTTGATAATTAGGGAAGAAAACCAGTAAATTTATGGATCGGTTTATGTTGGTTTCTGATGCTATCTTGGGAAGAAAGGAGGGATTGATCCTGATGTACACTCTATCAGGGTGAAAAATCAGGTATGGAGGCTTCACAGAAAGAGCCTGAAGTTCCGACACTCTTTTTGCTGAAGTAATGGCTACAAGGAATGCTGTTTTCCATGACAAGAATTTGAGATCCACTGAAGCAGCGGGTTCAAAGGGTGGAGCAGTCAAGGCTTGAAGAACTAAAGTAAGATCCCATGGTGGTATGGCTTCTTTTACATGGGGGTCTAAGTAAAAAGGTACCCTTGAGAAAGGTTTTACACAATTTGGCTGACATCAAGGGCCCTGTATCATGTCCCACATGATAATGAGAAATGGCTGCCAATTGCACTTTGACAGTTGAACAACTAGCGCCTTCCTGAAAGAGTTCAGTTAGGAAGTCTAAAATGGATGGAAGAGGAGCCGTAAAGGGATTTAGATCGTGGCGCTCCGCCCAGATGGAAAAACATTTCCATTTACTGTGATACACTTTCCTGGTGGAGGGCTTATGCGCTGCCACGAGGATGGCTTTGACTGGTGAAGAGATACCGGGAGTCCTAACTAGGAGTGGAACTGGAGCAACCAAGCTGTCAGTTTCAGATTGTCCAGGTTTGGAGTTGGAAAGTCCAACGGATGGGAGATGAGATCCGGAATGGGATCTAGAATCCAAGGGTGATTCACAAGGTGAGACCACAGGTAAGGGAACCAAATTTGTCGAGGCCAGAATGGGGCAATGAGAATCATCTTGCTCCCCAACCGCGAGGCTTTCTGTAAGAGTTGTATCATCATTGGAAGAGGAGGATAGGCATAGAGTAGACCAGGTGGCCAAGCATGCACCAGAGCGTCTCTTGGAGATTCCCCTGGTGGGGGGATTAGAGCGAAGAAATTGTCGCATTTAGCGTTTGATGGAGATGTAAAAAGATTGCAGTAGGGTTGCCCCCATGTTGCGAATATCTGCTTCGCTACTAGAGGATTGAGAGACCACTCGTAAGGGGTAAGAAGGGTGCGGCTGAGCTTGTCCACTAGGATGTTGGTCCTCCCCGGAATGTGCGTTGCAATCAGAAAGCGGTTGGTGGAGATCGCCCATTCCCACACTCTCATGGCTTTGCGGCAAAGAGGATAAAATCTGGTTCCCCCCTGTTTGTTGATATACCAGACCACTGACATGTTGTCCGAGTGAATTGCAATCGTTCCTGCGAGGAGGAAGCTCCGAAGTGCTTGCAATGCCAACAGCACCGCTCTCATCTCCAGAATGTTGATATGCAGGGAGGTCTCTGTATTGTTCCACGTGCCTTGGACTGTCCTGCCTGAATAATGCCCCCCCCACCTGAGGCGGGAAGCGTCCGTGGTCACCGTGGTGATAGGGGGAGAGGTGCAGAAGGGACGGCCCATATGGAAGTTCGATGCTTGGAGCCACCATAGTAGCGCCCTTCTGCAAGTCTTGCTGATAGCAATGGGATGGTGGAGAGGAAGGGATAGGAAGGACCATTGCACTAACAGAGTCCATTGCAGGACTCGCATGTTCAAACGGGCGCATGGAAGGAGTGTAATCGCTGCCGCCATGGAGCCTAGTGCCCTCAGGATCAATTCCGCTGGTGAAGCCTCTGAATGAAGGATAGCCTGCACATGAAGTTGTAGGTTTCTGATTCTCTCGGCAGTTAGGAAGGCTCGCAAATCTCTGGTGTCTATTCTGGCACCTATGAATTCTATGATCTGTGTTGGAGCCAGTAGAGATTTGCTGACATTGATAGTAATGCCTAGTTGCGGGGCTAGATGGAGAAAGAAGTCTCTGGCCGAGCAAAGTAGATGCCTTGTTGGTGCGGTCAGGAGCCAGTCGTCCAGGTACGGGAAGATCTGAATTCCCTGGAGTCTCAGGTGGGCTGCAATCACAGCTAACACTTTGGTGAACACCCTGGGGGCTGTGGTGAGGCCAAAGGGAAGGACCCTGAACTGGTAGTGACTGGCTCCCAGCCGGAAGCGAAGGAACCTCCTGGATTGTTTGTTCGTTAAGATGTGGTAATACGCATCCTTGAGGTCTATAGAGCACATCCAATCATTCTCCCTCAAAAGGGGGAGGATAGATTGAAGAGTGACCATTCGGAATTTTTCCTTGGTTACTGACAGGTTCAAGCGGGAAAGGTCTAGGATGGGTCTCAGATCCCCCGTCTTTTTTGGCACCAAAAAGAACCTGGAGTAGAACCCTAATCCAAGCTGGTCTTGGGGGATGGGCTGGATGGCTCTTTTTCTTAGCAGCTGCTGTATTTCTGCGGCCACGGCCTTCCTCTGATCGGGTGGTACATCGGGGAGGTTCTTGGATTGGGGGACATGAAGTATTGGTATTTTGTAACCTCTGGATATGATGCGAAGCACCCAGTGGTCTGTTGTGATGGACTCCCATGCCGCTAGATGTTTCAAAAAACGCCCCCCGACTGCCTCCAGAGTGGAGCAGCTGGGCAACCCCTCAGGGCTGCTGCGCGGGCCGCTCAGAGAAAGGTTCTCTGGACCCAAAGCTTCTCGGAGCCCCTCTGCCCCTGGGGCGACGTCCTCCCTGTCCACCTCTGCCACGGTAGGACTGGTTGTCTGGAGCTGGTTGGGAATGTTGTGATTTCCGGAACCACATATTCTTCTGACCCTTTTGGTTCCTTGAAAAGGACCGCTGGGGAGCAGAGAAGCGGACTCCGATGGCAGACAACGTCTTCCCATCCTTCTCACTCTGGACAAGCGTCTTGCGAACTGTTTTGCCAAATAGGGCAGAACCATCAAAGGGAGCGTTCGAGAAGGACGCTTTAAAGGGCTCCATAAAGTCGCAATGACGGAGCCAGGTCTGATGTCTCATGACTAGGCCTGCTCCGCTAGCCCTAGCGGCTCCCTCTGTGGTGTGGGACCACAGCCGCATAGAGGTGTTTGAAATAGATCTCAGAGTGGCCATTCGGGTGGAGTACAATTGTTTATCCTCCTCCGACATGGACTCGGGGGGGATGCAGCGTATTCTTTGATAAGATCCCGCTGCATCCTGATGACATGTGCCATATAGTTCAGAGACCTTACTGAGAAGGTCACTGAACTAAAGACTCGCTTCCCTAAGCGATCCATCAAACGGGACTCTTTGCTCGGTGGATGGACTGAGGGACTCTCCTGAGCCAATTCCCTCTTTGTGGCTGCCGCCGTCAACATGGCATCTACAGGGGGGCCTTTACTCCAATGTGACCGGTCTGAGGGGGGGGCTAAGAATCCTATCCGGTCGCTTCAGTATTGACTCCACGGTGTCTGGATCCTTCCACGCCCTGGTGGTAATGAGGTCCACCAGGGGGTCAGCTGGAGGGGACACCCAGGAGGTAGACGGGCCTGCCACAAATGCCTCCAGAAACACAGACTCATCAGAGGAAGACTTAGGGGCAGACCACCCACCTCTGATTCTCAGCATCTCCATGATGTCTCCAAAGGAGACATCCTCAGGGGGCGATCTTGGGGAGCCTTCCCCTTCCTCCAAGTCCGTGTCCTCAGTTAAGGACTCAGGGGAGTCCACATGCCTCCTTTTGCACTTATGCTTGTGGGGAGCTTCCTCGGGGGGACTGTCCGAGGAGGCCTCGCCAGCAACATCTTGTTCCAGTGGAACAATCTGTGACATCGAAGCAGGCTGTCCCTTTGGCCGGGTGATGGACGCCTGGCCCAGCAGAGAGGGAGTGCAAGGAGGAGTCGATGCAAGGACCGGGGGTCTGGATGCTCTCAACAGAGCCCTCTCCACAACATCGAATGCCGAGGGAGAGCCACTCTCCAATGGATCCGAAAGTCGGCTCCCACTCGGATCCGATGAAGGGATCGGAGTCGGCACCGAGACCGTCGGATCCGAGGGACCAGTGTGCTCCGACCTGGATGGAGCCAAAGGCACACTGAATCCCCCGGATCCGAAGCTCGGACCACGACTCCGAGAGGTCAGATCCGACAGGCTCGAGGGCAGGGTCGGATCCGAAGTACCAAGTACTGTCGGCGCCGACCCACCCCCGGCTCCAAGGCTGCTCGGCTCCGAGCACTCCGAACCCGGGTAGCGGGTCGGAGAAGGAGCAATTGGGTGGAAAAAAGGTGTCGAGCTCCTCCCTGAGGGGGGGGAGGCAAGAGCACTCCCATCTGCAGCTGGGTCTGGATGAACCTTCGCATCATCCGGTCCAAGTCTGCATCTGATAAACTGAAGGTAGATCTCGAGGAGGCCACCGAGGCAGGCCTGGAATGCTGCCTCGATGACCTCGACGGAGATCGGGTCTCCTCCTCCTCAGGCCCCGGGGAGAAAGAAGGAGACCTAGAAGCAGTGGAGGGAGAAGCCCGCTTAGCTGGCGGGGCCGAAACGGAGGTCTCGGCCCGCCGCTTGTGGTGCTTTTCCCTCCGTTTCTCCCTCCTGGCCTCCCTGTACTCCGACACTTTAGCGGGAGTTTGAGTCCCAGTCAGAGGCAGGGGGGCAGGAGTGGCAACCACCACAGGCTGTGGTGGAGCCACGGGAGCAGCAGAGGTAGTGGAGGCCGAAGCTGAATCCGGGGGTAGAAGTCCCGCCAGGACCAGCTTCGACCTCCGTTCTTTCAGTGCCCTGGGGTTGAACACTGCACAGATAGTACAGCCCGAGGTGAGGTGTTCAACCCCAAGGCACCGAATGCACCGAGTGTGGCCATCAGCCGGGGAGAGCTGATGGCCACACTCGGTACATTTAGAAAATATGGCTTTTGGGGCCTCAGCCATTCCTTTTTTTTTTTAAACTAAAAAAAGAAAAACAACTACACACACACACAGGACCCAAAAGACATGCAACAAACACTCACACACTAGCGACCAGCGAAGGGAGGGTACTAATTAAAAAATAAGGAACCTAACTCAGACACACTTTAAAAGTATTAATTTAAACTAAAAAAGAAATTCCTGACAAAAAGTACTTAGAAAAAGGTAACTTTTTCCTCACTTATCTGAAGAGCTCAAAAAGGATCCAGCCATCACAAGCACGGCAAACTAGATCTGAGGTCATGGAGGGTTAGCAGGGGATTATGGGTGAAGGGAGGAGCTAGGAGCTCGGATCCATTAGCTTGAAACAAGTTGCCGGCTCGGATCCGATATCGGATCCGTAACCCACAGGTTGCTGACAAATGAACATCCTACTTCAGATTGATAGTTATAGAAATATAGGTTGTATAAAAAGATATATAAAGTCTAGTAAATCAGAAATGATGAAGTCATTGTTTGCTAATTACATTAGACACAAACTTGAGTGTGGAATAGTTATATTGAAACCTTATAAGAAAACAAGCATGAGTAAACTGGAAAGAGTACAGTGGAATTATATCAAAGGCATCCATGGATGTGAACATTTAAGTTATTATGAAAGACTAATATATCTGAACTTGTACAGTGTCTCTTACAGATATTTATGAGGAGATCTTATTCACATATACAGGGCATTTAGAGACTACCTCTGGGAATGTTTGGAGTTATCAAAAAGTAGTAGAGAATCATCAGACAACCTATGTAGAAGACTCTGTAGGAATGCAGCAGTATACTAATTGGTTCTCTGAGAGAGCAGTTGGCACATGGAACAGACTACCAAATTACATTAAATCAAGCAGGAGTTTAGATATTTTTAAGAACAGCCTTGACACATTATTTTGGTATATGTACAGGCTAGAAGGCATTAATGCTCATGCTTGAAATATTTGTATGTATGTATGTATATATAATAGTTAAGAGTTATATAGTATAATATCCATAATATTATGCTACTCATTTTGTTTATACCATCTGTGAAGATAAGTGAAGGCTGCCAGCCTAGCCAGATAGAATTTTGTAGATAATTATGTCATTTGTAAATATTAATATAAGCCATAGGCTTGTTCTCTTAAATGGAAGAAAATGCTGTTAAATGTGGAACTGCAAAAATGTAACAACAGTGCACTCTGCTGTTGGTAGGCCGATAAGTTAAGCATTGTGTAATTGTTTGATTTCAAAACTCGGAGCCGAGATGTCTAAATGAAAGAACTCTTCCTATTGTTTTGAGGCCGGAGTTAATGGCTAGAATTTACATGTATAATTTCTTTTATTGCTCTGTCTTCCTGACCAGCTGCAAGATAAAAGGGCTATTAACCTCTGAGTTTCTGTTTCCTTGGGAAAACAGAGCATTGTTAAGCATAATATAATGTGAAGCACCACTATGTTATCAATTTAAAGAGAGAGAACCAGTGAGTATTTTGCATTTGTCTTGAGAACATCCAACTCAGCAGTATCTGCCTGTGTTATGAATGTAAGTAGGATCTTAGACTTCAGTGTTTCTCCTAGAAATACCTAGGAAATAGAAATATTAGACAGTTGTTTTCAATATTGATGTCAGAACTATTCTACTGTATTATTTTATGCATTTTCCTGTGTCTGAACTCTTGACTAGCACTGTGTAGTAAGAAGTATATTCTTGTGTTTTTATTATTTTTAAACCTTTCAACTGTGGCTGTTTTGTGTAGAGATAATGTAATCCCTAGAGTACATTGCATATATATATATTGATACTGTACAAATCTACTCCAAATAAGCCTTGACTGTTCAGTTGCACTTACCATTTGGATAATAATATTGCACAATATAATTGGACACCCTTTCATAAGAGGCTTTTAGTAGCTGATAAATATTAGTGGGTGGTGGCAATGATTTCTACCGTATAGTCTGGGTAAAAGGGGCACAGCTGCAGAACCTGTGCCAGCCTTCCCCAGGAGTATCTTTGTGGTTGTATATAACTCTTATCTCAAAGTGTGTGTATCTTAGCTATTTGGGTGAGGGGCACAAACTACTGGTTGGACAGAGAGGGTGCTGAAGGTTTTAGCTTGCCCAGTAGGCTGAGATCTTGACCCTATAGCTGTGCCAGTGAGGAGTCTTATTGCGGATCTGGAGAGAAAGGGAGAAACCAGCCCCAGACTGACTGTGAGCTCTGTGTGCTCTTAAGGGAAATTGTACTTTACTGTATGGGTATTTGTTATCCTCCCCTATGTGGATGCCCCTCACTGGTGTTAGTGATGAGGATTGAGGCTCCTTGATTGCTGGGCCAATGCACAGGCATCACATATTAATTATTTGGCAATGGTGGGATATCCACACCACATATTAATTGGTTGGCAATTGGCTTGTAGTGGTGTGGATAGTGAATTCCTGTAGCTTGTTTACAGTGATCACTGAAGATGTTTTTGTACTCTAAATCAGCCATACAGTGAATACTCAGAGTTCAGATCACAATTGTTTTATTTCTTTTGTTAGATTAGTTAGTCAGAGAGAGCAGGCAAGCATGCCAGCAGAGGAGTACGGAAAGCTGACAAGAAGCCAGTTGGCTGAGATGTGCCAGGCTAAAGAACTAGTCCAGGTACACATCCAGGACCTAGGGATAAATGTTTTGAATGCAATCAGTGGGACCATGAGGCATACAGATGTCCATGGAGGCAAGGTGAGGACAAAAGGTGAGAGAGCCAGTAAGTGGGAAAGACAAAATGCCAACAGTAGGTTGTCTTGAGACAACAGGGGTACTGAACTACCATCCTGCAGATGTCCTGATAGGGAAAGATTTTGATGAGGCAGTACTATTTGTTAATGCAGTTACACACAATCAAGCTTCAAGACAAGCATGTGGGACTGGTAGCCTGGGGGGAGACCCAGACAGACCACATACTAGCAGCCAGGACTGGTGAGGTGGTTACTTCAGGGAGGAAGCTACCCTGTAGCAGTGACACTGAAGGTGAGTCACAGCTGCTTGTGGGTACTGATGTTCCCTTGGACAGAGTGACTCCAAAGGTAGAGGTGAGTAATAGTACCCAGGCTGACAGTGAGGCACTGCTGTCAGAAGATGCCAGACTTCCTGTGGAAGGGGAGCTGGGAAGGGTTACAAAGAGAGAGATGAGACAGGCTCAGCTCTCAGACACTATGTTGCAAGGTCTGAGGCAGGTAGTTAGTGAGGGACCTGATCTCAAGAGAAGGGGAAATCCGTGTACTGGGACAAAGGGTTACTGTATAGAGAGTGGACCCCTGAGGGAGGGCTAGAAGGTGAGAGGGTACAGCAGTTGGTAGTGCCTAGAGCCTACCATCTGGCACTTCTAGCCACAGTCCATTATATTCCCTTTGCAGGTCATATGGGCATAAAACGTACAAAGAGACATATTATGCAGAACTTCTATTGGCCTGGAATTTCCAGAGATGTAACAGGGTACTACAGGACCTGTGAGCAGTGCCAAAAGGTAGGCAAGGCAGGAGACAAGGTGAGAGCTACTTTGATGCCTTTGTCTCTGATTGAGGAGCCATTTCAGAGGGTAGTTATGGATATTGTGGGGCCTCTGAGTACCCCAAGTTCCATAGGGAAAAAGTATATCCTAGTGATAGTATATTATGCTACAAGATACCCTAAAGCAGTGGCTCTGTCCTCCATTGAGGCAGAAAAAGGTGGCAAATGCTTTGTTAGAGATTTTCAGTAGGGTAGGTTTCACAAAGGAAATACTGACTGACAGAGGTAGCAATTTCATGTCAGACCTGCTGATTTGTCTGTGGAAGTACTGTGGGGTGAGGCACATGAAGACCACCCCCTACCATCCCCAGACTAATGGTCTTGTTGAGAGGTTAAACTCTACACTCAAGTTTATGCTACAGGCATTTGCAGACCAGTTTAAGTGGGAGTGGAACGAATATTTGCCCCATCTGTTGTTTGCCTACAGAGAGGTTCCCCAGGAATCCACAGGTTTTTCACCCTTTGAGTTGTTGTATGGGCATAGGGTGAGGGGACCTCTAGATTTAATTTGAGATAAGTCGGGAGGTGAGTGTGAATCTCACAATGAGCCTGTTGTGGCATATATCCTAAACCTCTGGACAAGGCTCAGGGAACTCATGGGCTTGACCCAGGAGAACCTGTCAGAAGGCCAACAACAGAAAAATGTACAGTATGACAGGAATACTCGAGCTAAAGAGTATGCTGTAGGGCAGCAGGTAATGGTTCTCATTCCTGTCAGACACAATAAGCTGCAAGCATCTTGGGAGGGACCCTACAAGGTGGTAAGGAAGGTAAATGATGTTAACTACACGGCAGGACTGGTAGGCAGGAGGCAGGAGCACAAATTGTACGATGTTAACATGATGAAACCTTACCATGATAGGGGGCCCTTGTGCTGATTATTTGCACTGGATGGCAGGAGGAGTCTGAGGGAGATCTGGTGACTGATCTCCTCAGTGAGGCTTGAACTGACACTTCAGTGGAAGGGGTAGCAATGTCCCAGCAGCTATCTCCTACCCAGGTTCGAGAAATCTGGGCAGTGTTACAGGAGTTTGGGGACATGTTCACTGGGAAACCAGAGTACACCCACCTGGTGCAGCACCAGGTGGATACAGGACCCCAAAGGCTTATTAGGTAGGCTCCTTACAGGTTGCCTGAGAGAATCAAACAGACTCTGAGGGAGGAGATACAGGTGATGTTAGAACTAGGGGTAATTCAAGAGTCCCTGGACCTCCCCAGTGGTGCTGGTGCCAAAGAAAGATGGCAGCACCAGGTTCTGTGTGGACTATAGGAAATTAAATAGTCACACAGAGTCAGATGCTTACTCCATGCCTAGGACAGATGAGGTCCTAGAGCAGCTGGGTTGGGCTAAGTATCTTACAACCATTGATCTTACCAAGGGTTACTGGCAGCTGCCCTTGACTAGCAGTGCTAGAGAGAAGTCCACCTTTGTGACTCCTTTTGGCTTGTATGAGTTCACAAAGATGCTCTTTGGGATGAAAAATGCCCCAATGACTTTCCAGAGGCTGGTAGATCATATCCTAGGAGGAGCAGGAGGGTTTGCCCTTGCTTACCTATATGATATTGCCATCTACATCCATTCCTGGCAAGAGCACCTTCAATATGTCAGGGAAGTGCTGGGCAGACTACAGAGGGCAGGGTTAACTATTAAGCCCAGCAAATGTCAGGTTGGTATGGCAGAGGTCTCCTACCTGGGACATAGAGTGGAGAGTGGTAAGATCAGGCCAGAACCTGCCAAAGTTGAAGCCATTCAGGCATGGTCTGCACCTCTTACCAAAAAGCAGATGAGGGCATTCTTAGGGACAGCAGCGTACTGCAGAAAGTCAGTCCCCAGTTATAGTACTATAGCTGCTCCCCTCACAGACCTGACAAGGAAAAATGGGCCAGATAAGGTAGTGTGGACCCCAGCATGTGAGCAGGCATTCCATAAGCTTAAAGAAGCTTTAGGAGGACCCCCTGTGTTAGCCAGTCCATATTACAGCAAATAATTTGTTGTGCAGGTGGATGCTTCGAACCATGGGGTCAGGGCTGTACCTAGCCAGATTTCTTCAGAGGGAGAAGGACACCCAGTGGTTTATCTCAGTCATAGGCTCCAACCCAGGGAGGAATGCTATGCAGCTGTAGAAAAAGAATGTCTAGCCATAGTGTGGGCACTGCAGAAACTTCAGCCTTATCTGTATGGAAGAAAATTCACTGTAGTTACAGATCACAATCCCCTAACATGGTTAAACAGAGCCAGCCAGCAAAATGTCAAGTTGCTAAGATGGAGCCTAGGGTTGCAGGCATATGATATGTCAGTGCAGCACCACAGTGGGATTAACAATGCCAACGCAGATGGACTCTCAAGACTGCGGTAAGGGATACTCATATAGACCTAACCCTCTCAAACAACATTTTTCAAGGGTCACTTGAAAAACTAGTTTGAGTTCTCTAGGGGGAAAGATATATGAAGATAGGTGAAGGCTGCCAGCCTAGCCAGATAGAATTTTGTAGATAATTATGTCATTTGTAAATATTAATATAAGCCACAGGCTTGTTCTCTTAAATGGAAGAAAATGCTGTTAAATGTGGAACTGCAAAAATGTAACAACAGTGCTCTCTGCTGTAACAAAGCTGATAAGTCAATCTCTGAGCCAAGATGTCTAAATGAAGGAATTCTTCCTATTATTTTGAAGCCGGAGTTAATGGCTAGAATTACATGTATAATTTCTTTTATTGCTCTGGCTTCCTGACCAGCTGCAAGATCAAAAGGGCTATTAACCTCTGAGTTTCTGTTAGCCTGAGAAAATAGAAAATTGTTAAACATGATGTAATGTGAAGCACCACTATGTTATCAATTTAAAGAGAGAATCAGAGAGCATTTTGCATTTGTCTTGAGAACATCCAACTCACCAGTATCTGCCTGTGTTCTGTATGTAAGTGGGGTCTTAGACTTCAGTGTTTCTCTTAGAAATAGCTAGGAAATAGGAAGATTAGACAGTTTTCTGTACTGATGTCAGAACTATTCTACTGTATTATTTTATGCATTTTCCTGTGTCTGAACTCTTGACAAGTACTGTGTAGTAAGAAGTATTGTCTTGTGTTTTTATTATTTATTATTAAATATTTTTAAACCTTTCAACTGTGGCTGTTTTGTGTAGAGATAATTTAATTCCTAGAGTACATTGCATATATATAGTGATACTGTACAAAGCCACTCCAAATAAGCCTTGGCTGTTCAGTTGCACTTACCATTTGGATAATAATATTGCACAGTATAATTGGGCACCCTTTCCTAAGGGCCTTTTAGTAGCTGATAAATATTAGTGGGTGGTGGCAGTGATTTCTACCGTATAGTCTGGGTAAAAGGGGCACAGCTGGAGAACCTGTGCCAGCCTTCCCCAAGAGTGTTTGTGTGTTTGTATATAACTCTTATCTCAAAGTTTATGTGTGTCAGTTACTTGGGCAGGGACACGAAGCACGAAGCTGGTTGGACAGAGAGGGTGCTGAAGGTTTTAGCTTGCCCTCTAGGCTGATATCTAGACCCTATAGCTGTGCCAGCAGGGAGTCTTATTGGGGGTCTGGAGAGAAAGGGAGAAACCAGCTCCAGACTGACTGTGATCTCTGTGTGCTCTTAAGGGAAACTGTACATTACTGTGTGGGTATTTGTTATCGTCCCCTATGTAGACACCCTTCACTGGTGTTAGTGGTGAGGATTGAGGCTCCTTGATTGCTGGGCCAGTGCACAGTCATCACACCATCTGCTTGTGTGCAGTACTTTCTCTGTATGTTTTATGTGTTTTGAGTACCATGAAGTTTTTTTTCATTTCAAGTGAATAGAATGAGTTATAAAAATATAAGCAAGGTGTGGTTATTTGAGGTACAAAGCTGCAGACAACTGTGTAAATTCCAAAACCTGAAGCACTGACTAAGTGCTGAAACCCCTGTGTAATCAACAAAAAGAATATAAGGTCTTGCCTGGTTTACATGCCAATAAACTTAAAAATGAAATTAGTGCAAGCAACCACATCAAACAAATGCTAAGTACAAGTGTAATACAATTTTCATGCTACACAGCCTGCAATATGTAAAAGAAAAACACTACAGCTGGGGTACAGCAATGCATTACAATGCTAATAAATGTTCAAATAGGATTACGAAGTCTGAGATCAAGTCAATGATGTAACAAAGTAAAACAAAAATTAAGGATCATGCCTAATTAAAACAACCTTTGTTTTTTTGCATAAAAACATGTTTGCATTGTGTTTGTGGCATTAATATTAATGGACAGGAAGGAGACAGTTACATCACTTTGGGTTCCAGCATTAATTATGATGGATTAGGTAGTATGTAATTGTGTATTAAGTTATGTGGTTGCCAAACTGTTAATTTAACAGTTTGGCAATAAACTAATGGGTAGCTTTTTGCCAAACTGTTAATTTTGAAAGCTCTGAGGGACTTCACATCCCAACTTGGTTTTTACTCAGCTCAGCTTGAGTTAACCAATGGTTTGGGCACATGGAAGGTGTCCTAAAACTTTGGAAACTGAATGCCTGTTATATCCTTAGGAGGATATAACCCCATATAGCTTGGGTTACAGCAACAGTGAACTTTAAGAACATGTCTGAGTACTTCGGTCATTGTATTGTCTTATCGGCCTAAGTAGACTTTTCACTTTCTGTTGAGGTTGGAGGAGGGTTTATATAAGGGCACTAGTTGCAGTTTTGAAGCCTTTAGTTGAAACTATGCAAGATCAATCAATGGAGTGAAGGTGTCTTTTAAGTTTGGTAATATTATTGTGGGATTTAGGCCTAAAAGGTATTAGTTTAGGGGGAGGCTTAAGAGAGCGATTGTTAATTATGAAGGTAATGAGACAGTGCACACTGAACAACAATTTGAGGGAGGAACAGTTAGGTTAGAAACAAACAGTAGGGATGATCTTTGATAATTAGATCAAGGAAAGAGTTCTGAGTAAATCTGAGGTTTGCTTATGTAGACTCAGAAATCTACTCAATGAGGCGAAGGTCAGCAAGGAATTTGGTCATGTCATTTGACGTGAGTGTGAAAAAGTTGACATTAATGTCTCCTAAACTGAATAGTCTCCTAGAATGAATATATTATTATTATTATTATTATTATTATTATTATTATTATTATTATTATTGTTATTATTACTTCTGAGTGATGCAGAAGTGAAGCTAACAATGAGGGATTTGAATCTGGCTAATGAAGAAGAGCGGTGATAGGTAGACAAATGCTAATAGGAGTTGATTTATTTTTCATGGTGGGAAACTTTAAAAGTATTCAGTTTTTGTCTGAATCTGAGGAGGCATTGGCTTGAACAGTCATTGTAGGATTGAGATGATTTTGTAAACAATTAATGATACCCTGCTGATCTCTTGCATGATCTGGGGGCATGGGAATATTCATAGAAGGGAATTAGGTACTGAAAATGGTACTCTTCCGTTAGCGGGCCAGCAGTCTTAATTAGAATTGTGTATTACTTTTACTTCAGAAAATGCTCTTTCTGTTGTACTCATTTCTGGTACTTGCAAGTAATAGTTTTAAAAATGTCTCTGATTATGTCTGCATTTGTTACCGAATGTGGACATGACAGGCTGATAGTAAGGGGAGTGCAGACTGGGAGGTGGGTGCTCTCTCCTACATTGCTAAGACTCCGTTGATCACAGCTATCCTGACAATCATGTAAAGTTGTGCCAAACCTTCAATGTACTCACTTGCTGTGCTGCTGCTTACATGACAGTACGTAAAGTTGATCCAACAAGTAAAAGCCAGGTACCCCATTTTTTGGAATTTGGGTAAGTGTTTGGGGTTTGTAATATCATGACAGGATTGGACCCCATTCATAAGTCAAACTACGATTACAGTTCATGCAATCCTATGAAATTATTATTGTCACAATCTTTGATGCATTAGGATCTTCTTTGCAAGTTTAGATGAAATGGTGGGAGGGAGGTCAAGGCAAAATTGGACTGCTACCTACTGTGGTTTTAATGAGGTACTTTAGCTTTCTTTGATATGATAAGCTCCCTGGCTTAAATGAAAGCATTAACATCAAGTGCTTATTTTATAAATTTATATTATTATTATAGCACCTAAGATGTATTATTTACAAAGGTTTTAAATCACATAAGTATTTATTTCCTTTAATTTATTTCACTTTGAGATTTGTACTCTTATAGTGATGTCAGAAGAACAATCAAACATGTAACTGACTTATGAATTTTATAGGATGTTTTAAGTATTGTTTGAGTGCCAACTGGCTTTTAAATTGTGGATGTGAAATGTGATCTTTATTGCAATAAAGCTTCACTGTTAATAAAATTGGGACAAAAGCATTAAACAGAAGTCTGGTTTGGTTTATATTGGTTTCTTGAGACCAGGTCACAGTGCCTACCAGGTTTAGCATTGAAATGATTATTATAATTCTTTAAATTCTTATGTTCTTTAATACTGGATTAATCAGAAATAAAATCAGAAATAAAATAAAAAAATGTATAATTTTTGAGGGTATTCCTAACAAATTCTGATTTAGAACAAAAGTGTATTAATTGAAATCAAACTTAATGAACTAAATTAAATTAATTGAAAAATATTTGGAATATTTAACTTTATTTTAAATAGAAATTTGTTTGATTCTCAAACTGAATGCACATGCAGTAATGGAATAGGATTAAGGTCTGTTTTTGAATTTGTTAAAAACTGGCAGTCATTTACATATAAAAAGTAATGATATTGAGAAAGTAAGCATGGAAACAAGGGAGGTAAGGATGATCAGTCAGAAGTTAAATAAGGATCAAGGTTGAAAACAAGCTGGGAAAAGTGTACTTTTTAAGTCAGTTAAAACGCAGTTAAGAGGAGAAAGAAAGTTGGGAATACTAATGGAGTGAAGAAAAAGAAGAATGTAAGAAAATCTTCCACATTGACAAATTTAGTAGAAGAAGTTTAATTTAGTTCATTAAGTTTTATTTCAAATGAGACAGTTTTGTGTGTTAATAGAGAATAATGTGAACAAACTAAGACAGAAGATTTGGTTGATTCTAAAGTTTTTGTGGATAACTCATTGGTTATACCCTGTCTTTCAGGGATACGTGCACGTGACACAGAACATGTTGTAATAATGGGAGTAGATAGTTCTTGTACTAACAGATCTGATTGTTCTAATTTTTCAAAATATAAAAATAACTGTGGTGGAAAATTATGATAGTACAATTTCAGTTACTGGGGAAACTTTTTCTGAGTCTTTTGTCACAAAATTTGAGAGCAATGTACCTGATATCAGGAATACAAAAAGAAACTTAGACCAAAGAGAAGATAATAATTTGAGTGATGATTCAATGGTCAGAGGATATAGCTCAAAGTACAAGAGGTTTACACCATTACAGGGTTTAGGATCATAGGATCATAGGAGATTACTAGGCTATTGACCCGGAGGTCATTTTAAGCCTAGCCTTTTCATCCCAATGTAATACCATGAAAATGCTAGTTAATACCCACGATTGCATTTAGTGTTGTCTGCCCATGTCCAGGAGGGTTGTGGGCTCAATTCCCAATAAGAACTTATGGTGCCCTATCCATTCATCTAGTTTCCTCTTGAACAGTGTCATAGAGGTGCTCTGTTTCACATGAATTGATAGCCTGTTCCGAAGACGTGGCAGTCACTGGGAGATAAATCTAAATCTGTCCCTTCAGCATATCCTACTTAAGTCACATATCATATGTATGTCCCTGGAATAGATAGCCCTAGTCTCATTTGATTTAGTGATATGCAGCAAGTTCGTTAGGTTTGGGTCTGCCTAATTCTAAGAAGGTATTAAATGAGACTGAAGATGAATATAATTCAACTAATATAAGTAAACATCAATTTTGGATTCATTTTAGTAAACAGAATGTTGTTTTGACAGAAGGTTAGGTGGAAAAATCCTTCTTTTTCTTTAACTGGTATCATTTCATATAACCCTTGCTTTGATGATATTAGTAATTGCATTAATGGGCAGAATAAAGGATGGCAAGAAATCTCACATGTAAGAAAACTTAAAAGAAGAGCTTTGGGAGGGTTAATTAATGATGACAAAGATAGTAATAAACACAACGAAGAGTCTGATTTTATTTCCATAATAGATAACAGTGGAAAAGGATGTTATTCTGAACTACTGATAAGGGAGGACTCACATGTAAAAACGTTATTGCTAGTCAAATAGCACCATTGAATGAAGAGTATATTACAGTTTCCTCTTTACCAGGGTTGACTTTAATTTATTATTTAGATTTGTTACCAAGGTTAACTAAGGTTACATTGACCTATCCTAAATTTGTTTTGAAGGGAAGTACAAATGATTTAAGGTATAGACCATTAAATAAGATGAAAAATGCAATTCTTGATGTAATGGAGTATTCTGAAACTTTAAATCTAAAGTTTGCATTATGTCGAATGCAAAATTATTCAATAATTGGCTAACACTGCTTTGTTTTGTCTACAATATTACATTAATAAAAATTTGGGGAAAATATGCCTGCAATTTGAAATGGTTTACAAGGGATAGTTCATCTTAATGGATATGGCTCTAAGGTTCTGTCAGACTTGTTTAGGAATTGTGATGAATTGCTTTAGGGCCTCACATGGGCAGATCCATTTGTGTGATAGAAACAGATCATTTAATAGATATTTAAAATGTTTCTATTGCAATGCCCAAAGCCTTGGTACAGAGAAAGTGAGTTAAAATTTATTGCACTTTCCAAGTTTATTGCTCTTACTGAGGCATGGAATTTAAGTGACTTACAAATATTATGATATAATAAATTTGAATGCTTACAAAAAAGCAAGAAAGGTGGATATATAACTTTATGCATTAAAAATGCAATGTCTTGAATACTTGTAAAGACAATTGCTGTGTTTGAGTGTGTAACAGACCAAATTTATGGAATGTTGTTGCATGAGTCTATAACACTGATACTCTGTTATGTTACACCTACAATGGATTTAGATACTCACTACAATTGTTTGTCTACATTAAATATGAATTTAGATGATAGAAATCGAGGTACTGATAGGTGACTTTAGTTATCTTAAAATTGATTGGCAAGTAAATGAAGGAGGAAAAAATTGTAAAAGAGAATGTACTGAGATTTGTATGTATCATAATATTACACAATTGATTTTGGAACTTGCTTAAGGTAGCAGTATCTTAGAATTGTTAGGTACAAATAATCCAGTTTTAATTGAAAATATTGCGATTTCTCTTCCTCTAGGATTATCTGATCATTCGTACTACTCATTTGAAATACTTGCAAAGGGTACACTGAGAAAGTATGGACCAAACATTATAACTGTAGTCTAATTAATTATTACCAGTCAAAGAATAATTTTCTGTCTATGGATTGGGTTAAAATGATTGAGTCAGTCTGTTAGTCGGGGGGGGGAGACAGATCACATTAATTCTATTTTTTGTAGATGGGTCAATGATTAGTGATTATGATCTGATAGCTAATAAATTCAATGAATATTTTATTGGTTTGGCATTGATAAGAGTGATTGTTATTCTCAGTTCATGGAAGAAAGAACTGATTGTATGACAGAATGTTCTAATATTACTGAAGAGATGTTATTAACAGCCTTAAATAAAATTAAATATGATACATCAAGTAGACCAAACTGCATTCCTAGAATTTTGTTGGATTATGTAAGAGATTATTTAGTGAGTATATTTAATTCTTTGATCTATAATTGATACATAGTAAGATCCTAAAAGGAATCATTAGTTAATCGAATTTTTAAATCTGAAGATAGGATAGCAGTACAAAGTTATTGTCCAACAAGTCTAACACCAATACAATGCAAATGCTTTGAGAGATGCATTACTGAAGTCATACTTACAAAAATTATATTTTATTGTTGATGTTTTTCATAATATGCTTTTTGCTTTTTTGAAAGGCTGTTCTACACTTACTAATTTGCCAAGTTTTTATAATTATATGTCTCAGGGTATGGATATGGGAATTAGTATGGGTATAATCTAGTTGGATTTAACTAAAACTTTTGACTTACTATCATTTCATATTATTGATTTGGCATTGGAACAATACAGGGTAAATCAGTATTTATGTAAGTGGACTAATCATTGGCTCAAAGGCAGGACCCGAAGAGAAGTTATTCCAGAAAAAAAAATTGTGGAAAATAATTAATGGAAACTGATTTTTTTTCCAAAGGGGATGATAATGCATTTTTTTGCGATAATCTTCAGGCCATGGTTCCGACACCAGTGACTGGTCTCAGAGAGGCCCTTTTGTAGGATGCCTACATTACTTGGTGAGTTGATAATGACTCCTAGCTTGCAATCGTCAGTGAACTTGGTCAGCCAGAGTCCTTCTTTGTTGGCCTGGACTTCTGAGAAGTAGATGCCAAACAGGAGAGGGTTCAGGACCGAGCCATGTGGGACTTGGAATCTGCAATTTTAACTCTGTGGGTCCTGTCTGTGAGCCAATTTGCAATCCACCTAGTGATGTAAGAATTGATGCCTAGTTTGGTAAGTTCATCAATGATACCTGAGTGGGTATCAAAGGCCTTGGCCAGGTCAAGGTAGGCTGTATGCACTGCCTTACCCTCATCCACAGCCTTGTTGACTGCCTTGTTCAAGGGATGGTGTAAACCGCCAGTTATAATGTCCCCTTGTGTCCTAAAATCTTCCCCATAGGTTCATAGGTAGGTACTAGGCTATTGGCCCTTGGGCCTATATAAGCCTAGCCAAATGGTATCCTGCATTTTGCCACCCAAGAAAATTATTTTCCTGTGCCCCTCTCAAGCAGAGCCACAGAAGTGATCCCCGGGGTGAATTTCCTATCTCCCATCCAATCATCAAGATTTTTCCTGAAGAGTGCTAATGAGGAGCTTTGTTTGATATAGATAGGTAGTTTGTTCCAGAGTATGGGAAGTCTCTGGGACAGGAATCTATCCCTCCAGCATGTTCTGTTTATTGTGGTGACAAGGTTTAGGTCCCTAGAGTGTGTAGCTTGGAGGGATTGGTATCTCTTTAAGTGGAGCATGTCCAACAGCTCTGGGTTTGACATAGCTTTGTATGTTAGGCAGAGATCACCTCTGAGTAGGTGATATGTGACAGAGTAAAGCTGGAGTTTTTTGATACAGTCTGCGTAGGGCATCTGTTTGAGGCCGGTAATCCTCTTTGTGAGGTATTTCTGCGGCCTTTCCTGTTGTTGTAGATGTCTTGTGACGTACATACCAAAAGGGGTGTTGTACTTTATAATGGGTCTAATGAGTGATGAGTAGAGGGGAACAATGACCTCTTTTTTCCTGGATGAGAAACCTTTTGTGATTAGGTGTGCCATGTAGAAGGATTTCCTGACTACTGTGGTGATGTGATTATCAAAGGAGAGACTACTGTCCACCTGTGTCCCAAGGTCTCTTATCACACTTTCTGTGTTAAGTAGACTATCGCCTATGTGGTAGTTCATGGGTACAGAGTTCTTACCAAAAGGGATGACAATGCACTTTTTGGCATTGAACTTGAGGCCATGACTTTGACACCAGGCATCTGTCTCAGTGAGGCCCTTTTGTAGGAAATCCTCTCACATTAGGATCATAAAACCAGGCAAGGGGTTAGGGGTTGTACTTACGGGCAATATTGTTTATGTTGACAAGATGTACAGCATTTTGTTTGAAGACACTTATAGACAAGTTTCACTTTTACAAGTTTACAACTACATCAGGTAATTAGAACCATGATTTCTTTAACACTTCTGTGCTTTAATTTGTCTTGTTTGCTCGTTGGCCCTGGATTTTTATCCTGTTTTATTACAGGTCCACAAACAAAGTCTGATGCAACTGCCATTACAAGCTGAGTAGAGGTTGAAAGAACTGGGGAAAAAACAGAAGTCCTGGGATGAGAGGCCACTAATTCTCTCACCAGAGCAACTCTTTTGTTACAACCCCCAGCCCTGTAATCTAAAATGAAGAAGTGGGGTGGGGGGTGCTGGAGATGGGTCCAAATGATCTTGTAAACCACTGAAATTTCCCCAACAGAAAACTCGTCCAAGGAATTATGAAATCAGTATCAGCCTTGAATCTTACAAGTCTGACATATTCCTTGGCATAATCCTGAACTGGCAGGAGAATATAAAAAAGTAATATTCCTTGTAACCTTCATTCTGAGGAAGAAAAGCCATAAGCAGAGATGTATCCTGTATGCAGCTCTGAAACAAAATAGTGAGAAATGGAATTAGAGAACATTTCTATATGCTCGGAAAAAAAAACTGACTAAAAAGTATGGAAAAAATGAGAATGACTTACAATCTGAAAAGGGCTATCATTGCAGCCAAGCTCTTTGTGAATACTTCTGACGGTCATGGTCACCCACAGTGTCAGACAAAAACTAAATGAATAAATAAATCTGTCTGAAAAGTTTAACATTTTTGATAATGAAGTAACGATTTAGAAAGGAAAGAGGCATGATAAGAGTCCAGTTTCTTTCTTTCTTTCTTTCTTTCTTTCTTTCTTTCTTTTTGGCATTAGCAAGTACTTGAATAAAATCCTTTCCCTATTAGATATGGTAGAACAGGATCTATTTCCTCATGATGTAGCATGACTTGATTAGATGGATTAAATGGACACCTTATTAAAACATGAAGCAATCATGTAGAATTTGACAGGACCTAATGTTCGATGATATATTTTTCACTAAAGGAAATTAACTAAAATTTCTGAAGTTGTACTAGATGCCAGGGGAAGGCAGAAGATGGAACAAATTGTCCTTTTTTATAGGAGAACTCTCCCTTCTTTTTACAACTTTCCTGCTAACTTTGGCAAGGAGGAAAAAAACGATATAATCCCTTGAAATAAGTTATTCCTATCATCAAATCATTTAAGGATTAGACAATACCTCTTTTCTAGGAGAGTATTTAGTATCTCAGCTATGACATCCATTGGACGTTTTAAAAATAAGTTCTGAACAGTAACCCACTGTCATCTGTGATATGAATTAGTGTCACTAGGGCCAAAAGAACATTTAAAGAGGGTTTGGCTACTACGAACATATAGTTTAATAAGGATTTCAGAGATGTGTTATTGTCTGGAAAAAATGATGCTGTGTGTTAACTTTCTCATATTATCAACTGAGACATGTGAGGCTGACAATTAATTACTCTGAAGGCTAGAGTGAAAGAACCAAAAACATTCTTCCTAAGTCTGTCAAGCTTTTTCCCATCTTACCAGAAGGAATGGGATGAACTGCAGTAAGTTGTTTGCAAGGGCTTAATTTGAGAGATAAACTGCTGTAGGGTTTGCTCTGGGATTTAAAAACAGAAATTTCTGAGATTAGGGCACATTATATAATTTATCAGAGAATGGAAGGTGGTGGCTAACTATCATGCAAATTACTGGTTGTTCTGAAACAGAAAAAAATGTTTTCATAGGTTCACATGTTCATAGGCAAGTACTAAGCCATTGAGGACCATTTTAAGCCTAGCCAATTTCCACTTTTGTGCTCAAAATAACCTATCCTATTTGGTTATAGATTGGCCTTACCCATCCCATGGTTGATAATTATATATTACCCCTAATGAGAATAAATGGGATCATATCAGAAATAATTTGAGGGGACCCATGTATAGGATAAAGCATTTAGGAGTTGCCTCTCTTCATTAGTAGTACAGCAGGCAGTCCTGGGGTACATTTTCTGTTTCTCATTCATAGATCTAAGTTGTGCTTGAATACATAAAGGGATGAACTTTGTTTTATGTGGATGGGGAGTCTGTTCCATAGCAGTGGTATCCTCTGCAAGATATATCTGTACCTCCAATCCACCCTGTTTATATTGCAGAAAAGGATTAGATCCCTAGACAGAATATTTCTGTGGCCATTCGACTGGCTGATGTGCAGTACATCCATCAGTAAGGGGTCTAAGGATGCATTGTATGCCAGACACAGGTTACCTCTTAGTAGTCTGTAGGATACTGAGGAGAGTGACAGGGCTTTGAGTCGGTCAAGGTATAGGACATGTTTTGTAGGTCTTGTATCCTGTATGCGTTCCAGTTGCTACATGTGTCTGGACAGATACATGCCAAAGGGAGCATTACACTCAATGACTGGCCTAATGAAAGCTAAGTAAAGGAGTACAATGACATCCCTAGCACTAGACACAATTCCTTGATTTATAAGCTGTGCAACATAGAAGGACTTTTTTACAGCAATAGACAAATGTTGGTCAAAAGGTAGGTCACTGCCACATAAGTTCCCAAATCCCAAACAACTAGCCCAACCCTTAAGGGCATATTGTCAATGTGGTAGTTCCCTGGGGTATATGAATTCCTAAAGGCTACAGTAATACATTTGCTAGCATTTAGTTTCAGTCCATGATTTTGGTACCAGTTATTTACTTGGGACAAACCTTCCCACAGGAAGATCTTAAAATCTTAAAAGAGGAAAAGATTCTGCATTTAAAACTGAAAGACTTACAACAATTTATTAACCAAGCTAAACCAATCCTACTTATAAGATTCAGGAAGAAAAAAAATGTTTAGCTTTTTGTTTCCTTTTCCTAGGAGTTTTCTCAAAAAGTGTCTAATAGGATCATCTCTACTTTGGAAATGAAATTCCTGCAGTTTGGAAGGCAAAGAAACACTACCCATTCCCTTCTCCGATACCAATAAGAGTGGTTCTCCCTTACACTAAGCAGGTAACCAAACACCTGCCGAGTACATGCCTGACTTCCAGTCCTTAGTGGCTCTCTGAGAAGCATACTAAAGGAACCAAGAAGCAAAAAAAGGGGTCCAAGAAGCTCAGTGCCACAGCGGAGTCACCTGCCAGCAGCTGTGGCAAAGCAGAAGCTGAAAAAAATTATTTTTTTAATTCTTGTGACACAGTGAAGGAAAATAAATTAGCTACTAAGACCACAGTCTCCTTCCTGGCAGCTAAAGTAGTTTAAAAAAGTAGTTTAAAAATACGGCTAGAAGAGTCTAAGTGATGGTCTTAGCTTGAGATGTAAGACTGAAGTTTGAGCAGAAATTTTCAAGAGACAACCAACCTCATTAGTTCTAGTCTTTAGCACTCAGTTTTGACAGAAAAGTAAACCTTTTTCTCCCATTCCAGGGACTTAAACATGGCCTGCAACTTAAATAGGACATGCTAGAGGGATATGTTTATCTGTCAGTGACTGCCACATCTTTGGAACAGGCTACCAATTCAAGTGAAACAGAGCACCTCTATGACACTGTTCAAGAGGAACCTGGATGAGTGGATGGGACACCGTAAATTCTTATCGGGATAACACCCACAACCCTCCTGGACATGGGCAGTCATTACTAAATGCAATCTTGAGTACCTCTACAGTATTACACTGGGTTGAAATGGCTAGGTTTAAAATGACCTCCAGGTTGATAGCCTAGTAATCTCCTATGACCTTATGATAAAAATTACTTTGCAGTGAATTTCTGTATATAAAGTTAAACCAGCTTTTTACCAGAATTACCATATTACAAGTGGTTAGGTATAACATTTAATCATAATTCATTAAGTTTTCAGGTAAATTTTTTTAATGACAACCCCCAAAATCAGATGTGTTGGCCTTTAGCCAAAAAAATAACACTACAGCAGGCCTTTTCCTCACAAAAAGTGATGCTTTACAGTGAATATATAAATAGAAAACAATGAGTGACTTTCTAAAACCGGCATACAAAAATGGTTAGTTAAAATAATCATGAAGAAAACATTAAGTTTTAAGTTAAAATATTTAATAGCAACCCTCAGAACTACAAACTTTAGCAATTAGATACAAGTTTCACCAGTTTTTTTTCACACAGAAACAGGTAATTAACCTCTGGGATAATTCAGGCATGTCCTAATTATCATCCTGCCAATTTCCTCTTCCCCTTTTAACCCCCAGGACTTCATATTTGTATCCATACTTGCTTATTCACAAAAATATTTCAAAAAAAAAAACATCTACTGTAAAATCATATACCAAATATATATGGCCTGCTCAAAGATTCACAGTATGGATTTAGAGCATGCCATAACATATCTATATTCATATATACAGCTATAGATAAAGTGTATGCAAACACAGAAAATGATTATTTCACTAGTGACATTTAAATAGAAGAGCTTTTGGAAATGTTGTAAACTTAGTGCTTCTAAAACATCTCAACCATATTTGCTTTAGTACTAAAGTTCTAAATTGGTTGAAAAATTGTCTTTCCCTAAAAATATTCAATTTTCAAAATGGGAATTTAATAACAGAACTATTGTGAGGTTAGGGTACAAAAGCATGTGAGACTAACTGAGGTTCATAATTTCATAGGAGGTTACTACGCTATTGGCCATAGGGCCTTTATAAGCCTAGCCATGTCATACCCTTATTCCCTTATTGACCAAGTTGCATGGTCTATATTTGCAGCACAAGCCTATGATCAGCACCAACTGGCCTTATCTAAGAGGGACATAGGTGATACCCCAGGGGTAAATTTATGGTCTCCCATCCAGTTGTTGCCATCCTTACTTCTGTGTGATCCTCAGAGTTCTACTTTTTCATAAATAAATGCCCCAAGCAGGCTGTTTCCATCTACCACAAGAATTGAGACACGTTCAGAAGTAAGCCTGTATAGTTGAACTCCCAGATAAATCAGACTGCAGAAAAAATAGAGAAAACTCATGACTCTTTAAAAAATCCCCTCTTCCACACTATAGGTGGTCTGTAAAGTATCAATAAAGAACTGTACGTATATTATTAGAGACTGCAAAGCCAGTTATAAACTTAAATAAACCAATACCACAGATAACCACAAGGTCTTCTTTAGCTATATCAGGAAACTCAGATGGAACAGCCTATCCTACTCCAAACTTATCTCCAATAGAATATCCAGGTCTGACCTGGAAACCATAGCTAATAGCCCATCTGTCAAATTTAACAATGACTTCAACTTCCCACACATTCCATTTCCCAATTTCTCCCCTTACTCTCCCACCATTAATTACCTTAGATCAACCCAAATCAATAGTATATAAAAACAAAAGTTCTAGTGGCATGGACTGCAATAAAATTCTTGGAAATCTGCTTGAAAGTTTCAATCAATTGATAAAATTTCATTAACTTTAGTGCCTTCACATGCTATGTACCTGAAGCTTAGAAAACTGCCACTGTTGCACCTCTCCACAAGGGTGATCCTACAACTTATCCTTGTAACTCTAGGCCTATTAATCTTAGTGGCATTATCTATAAAGCAAAGTTTCATTGTAGCTGAACTAATCGCTGGTGTTTACATCAGGAGTCACATGGATCCATTTTCTTTTCCCTGTGCAACTCAGACCCATTTAGTGTTTTCCTTTCATCAGTGATATTACACCATTTCCTTCACCACAGTTATTCCAGATGCAGGCTACATTGACCTTCATATTTGTGTCTAATTTCATTTCAATTTGCATATGGTTTAGTTTAGTTTATAAACTCACTCTAAGCATCAAAACAACAAGTATACTGTTTAGGACAAGTCAGCAACAAAGTTATCCAAGCAGTCAGCTACACACACCTAAGACTTCTGTTAGATCCATCGCTCACATAGAGGGTTATGATCAAGTCTCTGATTGTAACCATGCTATTATGTGTTCAAGGCATGAATGCCAAGAAATTCACCTTGAAAGCAAAGCTCAACAGGTGAATATGGGAATCCATGTCGAGAACACATAATAATCAGTTATGATCGGTGAGATCTGATCATAATTCTTTGTAGTACATGGAGTTTTATCTACTACATGTACCACCTGCTACAAAAAGTGTTTTACTGTCTTTTAAAGCCAGTAAAGCACTTAGTGAGCTGTTGCATAGACACCAAGTAAGGAAAAACGCCATAATTTAAATAAGCTACTTACAGACTGACATTTGTAAACTTACCTGGACATAGGTGGAAAGATATTCATGGACCATTGAGAGTGAAGGAATATCCTTTGTCTTATAATCAACTGTAGGAGCATTTAAGGGAGGTGTAAAATGAAGTTATGTACTCACTATAATGTTCCATCTGTGTTGTTCAGTTTAATTTTTCCTCAACATACGGGGTTGAGATCCAACCCTCAGATCCAAGTCGACCATCTTCTTATAGATTCTATGATCTGACTCTCAAGCTCCTTCCTTACTCATAATGCCCCTACTGCAATACCTCACATCGAGTTTGTTACTAATATGTGCAATACCATCAGAAATACCACAATAAAGCTATGAAAGAAAGTTAATAGCTAAAGGATCAGGAGTTCAAACATGAACTGTGGTTCCTATCAATAATTCCATTAGGTTCATCCCAAAGACATGGACTATGGGAAGAGAGGAGGGAAGTTGAGGAAGAATGAAAATGAACAACACAGAATGTTATGGTGATTACATAACTTCTTCATCTGATGTTGTCATTTTCATTTGTTCCTCAAAGTATGGGACAGAATCCCCAGCTATGGTAAACTTGAGTGATCCTCATAGAAGGATGGTCTGGAGAACCACAAAACCAAAGGCAGCTCTGTTTCTGGAGATGATGTCCAATTTGTAATGAGCAATAAAAGTGTGGGTACTGAACCATGTAGCAGCAGCACAAATATCATCAATGGAAGTCCTAGCCCAAAAGGTAAAAGAGGTACACATTGACCTGATGGAATGGGCCTTTGGATGCATTGGATTCATGTAATAAACAAAGGAAATACAATATGTTACCCATTTAGCCACAGTAACTTTTGAAACTGGTTTTCCTATTCTGTTTCTAGTGAAGGAAACAAATAATTAATCAGTTTTCCTAAATGCTTTCTTTCTGCAAAGGTAAAGCTGAAGCAGTCTATGTACATCCAATAGATGAAGGGTGTACTCTCCTTTGTTTTCAAAGTTGGGAGAAAATACTGGCAAATTAATCACTTGACTGAGCTGCTCTCAGAGGCAATTTTTGCTAAAAATGAAGGGCTTGTGTGTAAAGTAACTGTCTTTATGGAAAAGCAAATATGGTGGTTTGAAAGATAGAGCTTGGAGTTCAGATACTCATCTTGCAGAAGTTATAACTACTAGAAAGATAGTCTTCTAGGAATGAAACTTGAGCTCTACTTTAGCTGATGGTTCAAAAGAAGTGTACTAAAGATTGCAAAACCACAGTAAGGTCCGAAGGTGGAGTAGGGTCCTTTATAGGAGGTCTGAGCAAAAAGTTACCCTTAGGAAAGCCTAACATAATTTAGATGATGCTAAAGAAGTATTCTCTCCAATGTGACAGTTGGAGATGTCTTCTAACTGAACTTTAATAGTGGAAAAACCTGCCCCCTCTTGAAAAATAGAGGTAAGGAAATCAAGCATAGTAGGAAGTGGGGTGGTAAAAGGATCCAGCTGTCTCTGTTGAGCCCAAAAGGAAAACCTTTTCCATTTACTTTTGTAAACCCTTATAGATGAAGGTTTATGAGATGTACTAGGTGAGATCAAAGAAAGGGAATCCATAGCTGTCGAGGCCAAAAAGGAGCAATGAGGATTACTGTGCTCTTCAACTGAAGTGCTTTCTGAAGATACTTGGGGTTAAGAGATAGGTGTGGGTAATCCTAAAGAAGACTGGAGGGCCAAACATGGACTAGAGCATCTCTCAGTGACTGTCCCTGAGGTGGGATAAGGGAAAAAAACCTGCTGCATTTCTTGTTGAGAAGAGATGCAAATAGGTTGCAGCAAGGATGACCCAATCTGTGGAAGATCATGTTTGCCACTGATTGGTTGAGAGACCATTTGTGAGGCATGAGGATGGTCCTGCTGAGTCTGTTTTCCCTGGTATGTGCATTGCTACAAGAAAGTGGTTGTATGAGATAGCCTGTTGCCATACTCTCATTGCTTCTGAAAAAAGTGGGTAGGATTTGGTCTCCCCTTGTTTGTTGATGTACCAGACTAATGACATGTTGCCCATTTGAATTGCAACAGTCCCTAGAAGAAGAAAGCTCTGAAAGGACTGTAATGCTAGAAGCGCAGCTCTAATTTCTAGGACAACCCTCCACCCCAACTGGGAGGCGTCCATGGCATTCAGTGGAGAAAGGATAAATGGATACCCTTGCCTGATCTGTTCGGATTGAATCCACCAAAGAGGAGACTTTATGCAAGCCTGGGGCAGTTTTATTGGATGTCTTGAAAGGTGCTGATGGAAGGACCTTTGCACTGCTAGAGTCCATTGTAGAATTCTCCTGTGGAGGCAAACAGTGGGAATTAAAGTAATTGCAGCAGCCATCAACCCTAGAGCTCTGAGGACCAGCTTTGATGGAGGAGAAGGAAAAGAAAAAAAATTGTCTGGCATGCATATTTAGTGTAATAACTCTATTTAGAGTCAGAAGAGCTAAAGAATTGACAGTGTCTAACCAGGCCCATATGACCTCCAAGACTTGGACTGGTTGAAGTTGTGATTTGTCCATACTGACAGTGATTCCCAATGAGTGAGTCAGCTGGAGCAAATAGTCTCTGGCTTTTATGAGCAGATGCCTGGTCAGTGCGGTGAGCAGCCAGTTATCTAAGTAAGGAAATACTCTGAATCCAAGTAGTCTGAGGTGAGCTGCTACCACATGCATGTGGTGAACATCCCGGGGGCCATGGTGAGAATGAAGGGCAGGGCTCTGAACCGATAATGATTGGCTTCCAGTCAGAAGCATAGATACTTTCAAGAGTACCTGTTCATTTTGATATAGTAGTACTCATCTTGAAGATCAATTGAGCACATCCAGTCATTCTTCTGCAGGAAAGGCAGAATGGATTGTATAGTGACCATCTGGAATTTGGAATTCTTTACAAAATGATTTAGATAACTGAGATCCAATATTGGTCTCAGGCCCCTGTTTTATTTGGCACTAAAAAGAACCTTGAGTAAATTCTGGATCCTCTTTGGTCTAGGTTGACCTCTTAGATGGCTCTTTTATTTAACAGCTTTTAAATTTCCATAGCTGTGACCTCCCTCTGATTGGGTGGAACATCTAGGAGACATTTTCTTTTCCTTAGGGGAGATTGGGAAAAGAGAATGAAATATCTTCTAGATATGATCCTGTGTACCCAAGAATCTTTTGTGATAGCTATCCAGGCATCTAGCTACAAGAATAAGTGCTCCCTGACTGCCTCCAGAGAGGGAGTACTGAAAGGACCTGTCTGAGAAGAAATCTCAAGATACTTGATACTGCAGACCCCTTCTTCCATGTGGGTGATGTCTACTATTGTAACTATTTCCTCCCCTGCCTCTGGGGGGAAACATCTCCATGTGATTCCTTAAAAAAACCTTAAGACTTCAGGAACCACATCATCATCTTTCCTAGAGAAAGGTCTCTGCAAAGTAGATAAGTGGATTCCAATGGCAGACAAGGTCTTTCTATCCTGTTCTCTGCAGGAAAGCATCTCTTTCATGTGAGTCCCAAACAAAGAAGATCCAAAAAAAGGAGCATTGATGAATGACACCTTGAAAGTTTCCACAAAATTACACAGTCACATCCAGGCATGTCCCCTTATGGCTATGCCTGAACCGACTGATCTTCAGGTAACTTCAGCTGTATATGAGATTAAGCTCATGGATACATCTGTAATGGATTGTAGGGTGGCCAGTCTTGAGGAAAAAGACTGCTCTTCCTCTGCAAACATGGACCCTGGGGCAGAATTAGAGAGTTTCTTTATCAAGTCCATCTGTAATCTGATCAAATGTGCCAGTTAGCTCAGCGAACACAGGACAAATGTTGCTAACACATACACTCGCTTCCCAAACCTGCTCAAAGCCCTAGACTCTTTGTTTGCAGGGTTTGGGAAGGGGAGAGAAGAGCTCTACTCAGCTAGATCCTTCCAAAAACACTGACTGATCTTGGGGAGACCAACCACTTTTCTGGTGAAGGATTTCTAGAACATCTCTGAAAAAGACATCCTTGGGTGGAGATCTGGGGACCCTTCCCCTTCATCAAAATTGACATCTTCTTTAAGAGATTCCTGCAGGGAATCTAAGAGCCTCCTCTTGCACATCCTCTTCTAATGGACCTCCTCAGTGAGATACTCTAGTGAGGTATCAGAAGAGGCATGGAGCTCCCTGGTGGAAACTGGATGGAAGCTCATTAGGGCTGGCTGGCCCTGAGGGGTAGGATGAGCTGACTCAAAGACAGGATCCATAGGGGAGTAAGGGATGGATCCAGTGGTGTAAGTGTTGAGGCTACTCCCAGATGACAGAAAACCCTCTTCACCACTTTGAAGGCAGAAGGACCAGGAGACACCAAGGAAGAAACCCTCAGAGCCGAGGCTGTCAAAGCAGAGAATCCCAGGCCTTCCCTGACCCTCCATTCTGAAGTAGGAGTCAGAGCTAAGCTGTCAATCAACAGCTCCAAAAGCTTCAAAATTGCCGGATTGGAGAAGGAGTGACAACAGGTTGAAAAGAAGGTTTTAAGCTCTCAGATCTAATGGGAGAGGAAGCCAGCAAGACCCCCATCTGGATCTATATCCTGAGGAACTTTCTCATCACCCTATCCTCCTCCGTTTCATCTGAGGAGATCTGCTGGATCTGAGGACTTAGGCATTTTTTTACGTGGCTCCAAATGAAGAAGTGCATTTTTGAATCCAGTCAGCTTGTTGGCAATAATGGAACAATTTAGTAAACAACAGCAAGCAAAGTTAGCTAGGTCTAAAGACTACCGTCACACAAAAACTAATAAACAGTAAATGAAACACTCTCTATTTTATATATATATATATATATATATATATATATATATATATATATATATATATATATATACATACACATACACATTTTTTTTACAAAGAAAGAAGGAAACAGAAATACCAACAATGGTAGATCTGAGAAAGGAGAGAACAGGAAAACTACTGGCTATGGTAGATAAAGAATACCAAAAGAACTGGTATAAAGGGCAAGGGAGTTCAAAAAGGTTCAAAAAGTTATAAATAAATATGGAAAAAGAATTAAATAAGCTTTAATTCTCACTCACTAACACCCCAAGCTTGAGAGATTGCAAACCTGTCCAAAGCATAAAAACGTCTATATATATATATATATATATATATATATATATATATATATATATTTTTTTTTTTTTTTTTTTTTTTTTGGGTCCCTCCAATTGTGACAAGTGTTTGAATGTGTACATACCAAATGGGGCATTATATTCAATGACTGGCCTGATAAGATCAGAGTACAGTGGAATTACTACATCCCTGAAACTGGATGCTATTCCTTTATATATACTCTGTGCAATGAAAAAGGACTTCCTTACAATAGTGGATACATGGTGATCAACTGATAATTTGTTGTGGATACATGGTGATCAATAGATAGTGTGTTGTGGATACATGGTGATCAATGGATAGTTTGTTGTGGATACATGGTGATCAATAGATAGTTTGTTATAGGTGCATGGTGATCAATAGATAGTTTGTAGTCAACATAGGTTGCCAGATCCCTGATTATGGGATCAAATTTCAGGTTTGTGTTGTCGCTTTGATGGTTACAAGGGAAGTCATGCTTGCCAAAGGATACACTTATACATTTCTTAGTATTTAGCTTTAGCCCATGGTTTTGATGCATGATATTTGTTTGGAAAAGTCCATCATGGAAGATTTTGCTGTCCTCTGTGGAGTTTATGATGACATGTTTACAGTCATCTTGCAGATTTGGCCAGCCATAAACTCTTAACATTTGCTTTGACCTCTGAGAAGTAAATACCAAAGAGGAGCAGCTCAAGAACTGACCCTGAGGTACACCACTAGTGTTAAATCTTTTGGAGGAGATTCAGCCATCTACCCTAAGTTCCCGGGCTCTGCTTGTGAGCCAATTTACTATCAGATGAGTTACACAGCGATTTACATTTAGCTACAAGTTACACAGGAATTTACATTTTGCTGCAGTAACCTAAACTATGGTTAGTTTAGGGATACAGATGTGAGATAGCACCATTTTCTGTAGATCTGACAACTGATCTACATAGCTTCAGCATTATGCTGTTTCTACAACAGGGAGAGTAGCCATGCATTTCTATCAGATGAGCTATTTTTTGATTGGGATCTATCTGACACTGGTGAATGTAGTGCAGTGGTAATCTTTACTGCCAGTGTAATAAATCTACATGGGCCTGTATATATGAGCAATTTTCAGTCAGTAGAGAAGTGTCTGCAGCAATTTATTGAAAGAAGACTTAAACTTGTGAAAAAATGGCAGTGAAAGTAAAATAAATAGCATATCAGTAGTGTGAAAGCCACCTCACCAACACTATAATTTTATTTCAATTAATTATATTGAAATGAAGTAGAATCTGAAATAATGTCATTTGATAAGGCATCACTGAATCATTAATGCACAGCACAGTGTGCCACTGTCTTCTGACTCTCCTCATTGATCAGCTATTCTCAATGCTCAGACCATCACAAATTCAGAACATATTCAAGTTCTGTTGCAAGTATTCATTTTCTATCACTGATCCTTGCTTCTGGAGTAAAAAAGCAGGCTAGCGTAAAAGACTTGAGTTCTTTTTTCCTTATATGTCTAGAAGAGAAAGAGAGAGTTTCAGTACATGAGTATGACAAATTTCAATAACATAAACTTCAAGCCAAATTCCTTGTTATCTGTAGACATGAACTCTATATGAATGACAGTACCATGGAGATCCAGGATATCCCTGTTAACTGGTATCTGCCATGAAACATAAACAGACAATAGTCTGTTTTTTTGAGAAGTTAATTTTCAGATACTGTAGTCCTATCAAAATGTTGAGTTCCAACAAGCTGAAAAAAAAATGACCAAAAACCCAGAGAAGAGCAAATCTGGAAAATCGCTTTTCTCCCTGAAACTTCTTTTTGAAGGAGGACAAATTCTTTCCATAAGCAATTTCCTGTCCATGTCTTATAATATCAGATCTTTAAGGGGCCAGAATAGATGTGATATATTAGATGCAATACTTAAAAACATGTTACCCAGGAAAACTGTTACATCCTGAAAAGAGGTGATCATTTAGTTCCTCTGAAACAAAATTTCTAGAAGTCCTGCTAAGCCTGGAAGAAATGATGTACAAAGACAATAATTTGTGGAATTTGAATCAAAAGATCTGTATAAAATGTGACATATGAAAATATCGATAATATTTCCCTTACTGCAGGCTAAGCTTGTGAAGGCAAGTAGTAAAGATACAAATGAGCTCCCAAGGGTAACTGCAGAAGTGGCAATATTGTACTTTCATATATATTGCATCTTATATGCATTTACTTATGTGTGCTGCCATTTTTCTTGCTTGTTTATTTCTTTATTGTTTGTCGATTGTGCTGTCCAATAGGGTGAGAAACATTTTCAGTGGTAATCCAAGCAGATGCCAAGGAATCTTCTTGGGCTAGGCTTATATAGGCTGCAGGGCCATTAGACTAGTACACACCTATGAACCTATGAACAATATAAGTTGAACTGCTCTCATTACACATTTTGTTCAATACTTAATAAAATAAACACAAAATTTCAGACAAACAATAGATTATTCAACTTGTTCAGTAGTACAGTAAGAAAGAGTACAGCAGAAGTGCATTGGTGGGGTAGGGGTTGGGGGCTGTGACCAAATATTTGAAAGAAATGGCTTTTTCCATCTATTGCCCATCAGAGAATTACATGGACATGTCAGTGCTTAAAGAGATTTCCTAAGCTTTTTGTGATCTCCCAGTAGCATTTTGTTTTTCTATTATTTTTGATTAACTTGTTTACTCTGTAGCCATTACACAATGCCAACTAAGTAGTCTTCTAACTTTATTAATCCTTAATGTGAAAACGTTAGATGCTGAGGTGGTTTTCAAACCTTCTAAGAATATCTCATTCAGCTCTGGCACTGATACAGGGGTCTTTGATTCTTCAGTCTCAAACCTTCTAAGAACATCTCATTCAGCTCTGGCACTGATACAGGGGTCTTTGATTCTTCAATCTCAAACCTTCTAAGAACATCTCATTCAGCTCTAGCACTGATACAAGGGTCTTTGATTCTTCAATCTCAAACCTTCTAAGAACATCTCATTCAGCTCTGGCACTGATACATGGGGTCTTTGATTCTTCAGTCTCAAACCTTCTAAGAACATCTCATACAGCTCTGGCACTGATACAGGGGTCTTTGATTCTTCAGTCTCAAACCTTCTAAGAACATCTCATTCAGCTCTGGCACTGATACAGGGGTCTTTGATTCTTCAGTCTCAAACCTTCTAAGAACATCTCATTCAGCTCTGGCACTGATACAGGGGTCATTGATTCTTCAGTCTCAAACCTTCTAAGAACATCTCATACAGCTCTGGCACTGATACAGGGGTCTTTGATTCTTCAGTCTCATACCTTCTAAGAACATCTCATTCAGCTCTGGCACTGATACAGGGGTCTTTGATTCTTCAATTTCAAACCTTCTAAGAACATCTCATTCAGCTCTGGCACTGATACAGGGGTCTTTGATTCTTCAGTCACAAACCTTCTAAGAACATCTCATTCAGCTCTGGCACTGACACAGGGGTCTTTGATTCTTCAATCCCAAACCTTCTAAGAACATCTCATTCAGCTCTGGCACTGATACAAGGGTCTTTGATTCTTCAGTCTCAAACCTTCTAAGAACATCTCATTCAGCTCTGGCACTGATACAGGGGTCATTGATTCTTCAGTCTCAAACCTTCTAAGAACATCCCATTCAGCTCTGGCACTGATACAAGGGTCTTTGATTCTTCAGTCTCAAACCTTCTAAGAACATCTCATTCAGCTCTGGCACTGATACAAGGGTCTTTGATTCTTCAATCTCAAACCTTCTAAGAACATCTCATTCAGCTCTGGCACTGATACAAGGGTCTTTGATTCTTCAATCTCAAACCTTCTAAGAACATCTCATTCAGCTCTGGCACTGATACAAGGGTCTTTGATTCTTCAATCTCAAACCTTCTAAGAACATCTCATTCAGCTCTGGCACTGATACAAGGGTCTTTGATTCTTCAATCTCAAACCTTCTAAGAACATCTCATTCAGCTCTGGCACTGATACAAGCGTCTTTGATTCTTCAATCTCAAACCTTCTAAGAACATCTCATTCAGCTCTGGCACTGATACAAGGGTCTTTGATTCTTCAATCTCAAACCTTCTAAGAACATCTCATTCAGCTCTGGCACTGATACAGGGGTCTTTGATTCTTCAATCTCAAACCTTCTAAGAACATCTCATTCAGCTCTGGCACTGATACAAGGGTCTTTGATTCTTCAGTCTCAAACCTTCTAAGAACATCTCATTCAGCTCTGGCACTGATACAAGGGTCTTTGATTCTTCAATCTCAAACCTTCTAAGAACATCTCATTCAGCTCTGGCACTGATACAAGGGTCTTTGATTCTTCAGTCTCAAACCTTCTAAGAACATCTCATTCAGCTCTGGCACTAATACAAGGGTCTTTGATTCTTCAGTCTCATACCTTCTAAGAACATCTCATTCAGCTCTGGCACTGATACAGGGGTCTTTGATTCTTCAGTCTCAAACCTTCTAAGAACATCTCATTCAGCTTTGGCACTGATACAAGGGTCTTTGATTCTTCAGTCTCAAACCTTCTAAGAACATCTCATTCAGCTCTGGCACTGATACAAGGGTCTTTGATTCTTCAGTCTCATTACCATGCAACACAGATTCTTGTAAAGTGTCTGTCTTACTCACACTATACTGCAGACACTCATTGCTACAGTTTGTTTTTTCTGTATTTGGGCTCATTTCGCCTAGTGAGTGAACAATCTTACTCACTCTTATTCTCAGATGGTCACTACACTGTGTGCTTTCAGCTCAACAAAAACAGGCCTAGTCTGTTTCTCACACTAGTAAAAAATTTTGGATCTTCCCCTATTTTATCTTAAAGGTCTGCCCTTTGCATCTTTATCATGTTGAAACTGCTGTAAGGGCTATTTCTGTCTCAAAGTCACACACATATTGATTAACTACACCAACTCCTGTACTGATATTTCAGTTATTGAATAACTCTACAAATGACTGACTCATTATCCATTTAGGCATTGTTCTTTACTACAGCAAAATAATGAAACAGCAACAATTTTTTCTAATGACATTATTGAGAGGCCATCACATATGCATTGCTATGACCCTTGACATTCTATAGTCAATTTAGTAATCATATGCTGATGGGATTATTGATCACCTCTGGATATGTCTTGATGCCATTGTGGACAATCCTTTATGCTCACCAATCAATGTTAATAACAGTTTATAGTCTGTGATCCAATTTACAACCTCAATAATACTAATGAAATTTAGTTACACCAAAAATCAAAGGTAGAGCCTCCTTTCTAAATATGTTGAATCACTACTCCAATACAATTTATGAAAACATTATATGCTAATGTAAATGTCTTAGCTAGGTAGTAAAATACTTCAGCACATGTTGAGAGTTCTTTACACTTCTTAAAAGCATAATCTTCATGGAGTTTCTATTGCCTTAGAATTTGCATCATTAGCAATTTATTCAAGGAGGTTGCATGAAAACAAACTGAACAGGTGTTCAGGTATAAAAAGTATAAACATTAATCTAGGAATTAATGACAACACAGCCATCTCAAACCTCAGTACACACTTAAAAAAGCATTTTTGTTATTGAGTTCACCCTCCCCCAATGCAGGTCCTGATGTGAGAGTTGTGCCCCTCATACCTCTGCTATGTGTATGTACTAAAGCCAGAATCATTGTAGCTCAGAGTAAGGGGAATTCTCTAAGCTACAGCAGTCTTGGAATGAGCATATATACAAATGAAATAGCACATTAGTGTTCACAATTTTGGATTTTGAATACTTGTGTGCTAAACATTTGTCTTCCTCTCATACAAGAGCACTGGTGCTATACTCCACTCAATTTAGATACAAACTTAACATAGTTACATTCACCAAACCAAGAAATATTTGTAACTCTTTCATACAAGAAGGAGGGTGCACCATATTGTTTTTGCCTCCTCAGTGGAAGCTCATTTTTGTCTAACACATGTTCCATATACTCAATCTATAATTCTTTAATCTCAAGTTTTGATTTGTGCCACTTTCCTTGCAATAATAATAGTACATTCTGCAAGTGACTGAAGTGAGTGCCCCTGTTTTACCAGTAATGATTCTAGGTATACAATGACATTTACATTTTCAAACAGATATTTCAATAACACTGATAAATGTAATGTGCAAAAATCAGTCCAAACAATGTTTGTTATACAAAGATAAGAAACTGCACACATTAATAATTACATATTTCTTAGAAACATCAACCATCTCTTGTTGAAAAGCATTTGTAAATCGATTTTCAGAAACAGTTCCATCTCTCAACACTTTCATCAGTTATTCCACATTTAGTACAAATACATTCCAGTGTTAGCAGCTTGGTATATAGTTATCTTATAATGACTACACAGGAAAATTGAACTACCCCTCCACAAAACATTATAGCTGCAGCTCATTAGCAATGCTCTACCAACGTTAGAAACAAAGCTAGAAGTTCTGGTGCCCTGTATCATTCCCTGACCTGGAACTCCCTCATCTTCAAGTTGAGGCAAAAAAATGGTCCTATTGCCCTTGAAGACTGAAAAAAGGGTCCTAAAAACCTGGTTCTCATTTTCTTTTAAACTGTTGCAAGCTGCTTGCTACACCCATAGCAAGCAGCATCCTACAGTGTAAACCATACAAGAGGTGCAAGGCCGGACCACAAAAGCAATAGCAGTAACGCACTTAAAAAAGATTGTTATCTGATGATAATGAACCCTAACACTTCATGCCCAGGGCAGCTACTCCCTTTGCCCCATCCTAGCTACACTTCTGTTCAAAGTGATAATGTCTGTTTGTTCTAATCCTTCTAACATTTTGTCCACCCTCTCTTTCATCTCAAATGGCAAGGGTCTATTTTTACAGAGTTTGAAAAAAACATTAACATCCTCCAAAACATTGAGTTTTTACTGCTAACAGCATGTCTAGTTCATCATGAAATGCTTCAGCCCTCATTCCAGCACTTTTCTATCAACTTTAACACATTTGACACACTTAAGACTCACAAACTTTATCTGCTACCAGGTTAACACAAGCTTCTGAAAGGAGTTCCTTTTCCATAAAGCTGGAAAATCTCCTTTTGTTACAACTAAAAGCAACTTCTCATTTTGCCAGTTATAGGATACTATAGCCATAATCTGATAAGGTATTAGTAAACTCTGTGTGGAATATGTTCAAAGTTTGTGTTGCAGCTTGTAAGACTTTCTTTAGAAACACTGAGTGAAGCATCTTCTCAGCTACAATCAATGCTGCTATTCGTGTACCAATCTCCATATCAAGTATTTTATCATTTATCAGAAAAGTAGATACAAATTACTATTTTTCCTTTATTTTAAACTGTGGAAAACATTAGCAAACCCAGCCACAAGAGATGCACAAGCCAGTGCATTTCTTTGTGCCGGTCCCAAGCCCGGATAAATAGGGAGGGTTGCGTCAGGAAGGGCATCCGGTGTAAAACCTCTGCCAAATTACTTATGCGGAGAACATTTCATATTTCCATACTGGATTGGTCGAGGTCTGGGTTAACAACGACTGCCACTAGTACTGTTAGCCAACAGGGTGCTGGCGGAAATTGGGCAACTGTTGGCCGAAGGAGAAGAGGATGGGGAAGGCATGCCCGAAGGCAGGAAGAGAGGAGGAAGGTTAGGAGTGTAGTAGTGAGGGTAGGAACTTTGAATGTTGGCAGTATGACTGGTATAGGGAGAGAGCTAGCTGATATGATAGAGATGAGGAAGGTTGATATATTGTGCGTGCAAGAGACCAGATGGAAGGGAATTAAGGCCAGGTGTATAGGAGGAAGGTTCAAATTGTTCTATCATGGTGTGGATGGCAGAAGAAATGGGATAGGGGTTATCCTAAAGGAACAGTATGCCAAGAGTGTTTTGGAGGTGAAGAGAGTGTCTGATAGAGTGATGTTTATGAAGCTTGAAATTGATGGTGTAATGATGAATGTTGTTAGTGCATATGCTCCACAAGTTGGGTGTGCGATGGATGAGAAAGAAAAATGTTGAAGTGAGTTGGATGAAGTGGTGGTGAGTGTACCCAAGGGTGAGAGACTACTGATTGGAGTGGACCTCAATGGGTATGTTGGTGAAGTGAATAGAGGGGATGAGGAAGTGATGGGTAGGTATGGTGTTAAGGAGAGGAATGCAGAAGGTCAGATGATTGTGGATTTTGTGAAAAGGATGGACATGGCTGTGATGAATACGTATTTTAAGAAGAGGGAGGAGCATAGGGTGACGTACAAGAGTGGAGGAATATGCACACAGGTGGATTATATCCTATGTAGAAGGGCCAGTCTGAAGGAGATTGGAGACTATAAAGTGGTGACAGGGGAAAGTGTCGTTAAGCAGCACAGAATGGTGGTCTATAGGATGAAGCTGGTGATCAAGAAGAGGAGGAGGGGTGTGAAAGTGCCAAGGATTAAATGGTGGAAGTTAAAAAAGGGTGATTGTGAGGTGGAGCTCAGGGAAGAGTTAAGACAGGCACTGGGAGGCAGTGAAGAGTTACCGAATAGCTGGGTAACTACAGCAGAGCTAGTAAGAGAGACTGCTAGAAAGGTGCTTGGTGTGACATCTGGACAGAGGAAGGAGGACAAGGAGACCTGGTGGTGGAATGAGGAAGTACAGGAGAGTATACAGAGGAAAGACTGGTGAAGAAGAAGTGGGATTGTCAAAGAGATGAAGAAAGTAGACATGAGTATAAGGAGATGAGACGCATGGCAAAGAGAGAAGTGGCGAAGGCTAAGGATAAGGCATATGGAGAGTTGTATGAGAGACTGGACACTAAGGAGGGAGAAAATGACCTGTACCGATTGGCTAGACAGAGAGACAGAGCTGGGAAAGATGTGCAGCAGGTAAGGGTGATAAAGGAAAGTGAGGGAAATGTACTCACAAGTGAGGAGAGTGTGTTGAGTAGATGGAAAGAGTACTTTGAAGGGCTGATGAATGAAGAGAATGAGAGAGAGAGAAGGTTGGATGATGTGGGGATAGTGAATCAGGAAGTGAACCAGATTAGCAAGGAGGAAGTAAGGACAGCTATGAAGAGGATGAAGAATGGAAAGGCTGTTGGCCCATATGACATACCAGTGGAAGCATGCAGGTGCTTAGGTGAAATGGCAGTGGAATTTTTAACCAGATTATTTAATGAAATTTTGAAAAGTCAGAGGATGCCCGAGGAGTGGAGAAAAAGAGTTTTGGTACCTATCTTTAAGAATAAGGGTGATATGCAGTGCTGCAGTAACTACAGAGGGATAAAATTGATCAGTCACAGCTTGAAGTTATGGGAAAGAGTAGTGGAAGCTAGATTAAGAAGGGAGGTGATGATTAGTGATCAGCAGTATGGTTTCATGCTAGGAAAGAGCACTACAGATGCAATATCTGCTCTGAGATTGTTGTTAGAGAAATACAGAGAAGGTCAGAAGGAGTTGCATTGTGTCTTTGTGGACTTAGAGAAAGCATATGACAGGGTGTCTAGAGAGGAGTTGTGGTACTGTATGAGGAAGGCAGGAGTGGCAGAGAAGTATGTAAGAGTGGTACAGGATATGTACGAGGATAGTGTGACATTGGTGAGGACTGCAGTGGGAGTGACAGATACGTTTAAGGTGGAGGTGGGAATTACATCAAGGATCAGCTCTGAGCCCCTTCTTATTTGCAGTGGTGATGGACAGGTTGACAGATGAGATCAGACAGGAGGCCCCGTGGACTATGATGTTTGCAGATGACATTGTGATATGAAGTGAGAGTAGGGACCAGGTTGAGGAGACCCTGGAGAGGTGGAGATATGCTTTAGAGAGGAGAAGAATGAAGGTCAACAGGGCTAAAACCGAATATATGTGTGTAAATGTGAGGGAGGGTAGAGGAATGGTGAGAATGCAGGGAGTAGAGTTGGTAAAGGTGGATGGGTTTAAGTACTTGGGATCAACAGTTCATAGTAATGGTGAGTGTGGAAGAGAGGTGAAGAAGAGAGTACAGGCAGGGTGGAATGGGTGGAGAAGAGTGTCAGGAGTGATTTGTGACAGATGGATACCAGTAAGAGTGAAAGGGAAGGTCTACAAGAGGGTAGTGAGTCCAGCTATGTTATATGGGTTGGAGACAGTGGCATTGATGAAAAGGCAGGAGTCAGAGCTGGATGTGGCAGAGTTAAGGATGTTAAGATTTGCACTGGGTGTGACTAGGATGGACAGGATTAGGAATCAGTATATTAGAGGGTCAGCTCAGGTTGGACAGTTTGGAGACAAAGCAAGAGAGGCAAGATTGCGTTGGTTTGGACATGTGCTGAGGAAGGATGCTGGGTATATTGGGAAAAGGATGCTAAGGATGAAGCTGCCAGGTAAGAGGAAAAGAGGAAGGCCTAATATAAGGTTTATGGATGTGGTGAGAGAGGACATGCAGGTGGTTGGTGTGAAAGAGCATGATGCAGAGGACAGGAAGAAATGGAAACAGATGATCCGCTGTGGTGACCCCTAACGGGAACAGCCGAAAGAAGATGAAAACATTAGCAATTACATTTCATCTTTATAAACATATTACATACTTTCCCACAGTTAAAATATTTTGTGTCTTTAAAGCTTTATTCTTGCGGGCTATGTGGTTTATTACTGTGATAACAAAGGGAGGCATACATGAATATAGTTCCCAGCAGAGCAGTGTGCTCTGCTCAAGTTTAGAAACACACTGCTTGTCTATAATGCAGTTCAGAAACATGTACAATTAGCATGCCTCTGAACTCCATTAAAGTCCAGTATGAGCCCCCATGACATTATCAATCACATAGTTCAAGCAACTGTGGGTAGGCACCTGAATGAGGTGATTGTAGCTGTCAAGTGGTAAGCTGCACAGATAGAGTCCGTCAGTTAAGGAACCTGCTTTTCTCTGTTGAAATGAATGTTTGCATAGGCCTAATTTACATAGGTTGCACTCATAATGTAAATGCTTACTTGCAGATTGCTGCTAAAATATGTAGTGATATTTTAACAAGTACTTCTTGTAAACATACTCTGCAAGGCTTTGTGTAATACACAGATGTTTATGAATACAGCCCAGAATGTTTACATTTTTGGTTATTCATCTGAACTTCTACTGTATATATTATGCCAACAAGTACCTCATGCATCCTTAACAGTGGTATAGCTCTGACTACCATTTTCCTACAGTGTTATTTCAGGTGATCTTGGAAACATTAAATTAAATTCACATAGCAACATTCTTTGACACTCTGCACTGTAGCTATTACTAATAACATTCTTTTTGTATTTTATCCAAATTCAAACCAAATTCACAGTTCCAGTTTACTGCATACTATTTCAGCTCTGTTGCATTCTGTCACAGGTTTAATGGCCTTCTGGCAGCAGTGATTAAACTGAAATCATTCCACTGTTGTCAACAGTTTGGGCATAAAACGTCCTCATAATATTTAGTGTTTTGTTTGCTTGGCTCTTATCCCTCAGTTTCTGTGGTTGAACCAAGTTTAAAAGTGGTCCACACAAGAAAGAAACAATTAGAATATTAGAGTAATGTCAACATGTGCCTGTCTTTTATAATGCTTTTTTAAGTGAAGAACTGCTTGGTTTTCTCAATAAATGCAGAAAATGACTCCATAGTTGTATTTAACTTATGATTTAATGACTCATCTTTGCACAAATGCTTTGATTAATCTCATTGCCACATTTTTTCTGATGTACTGTATTGAGAATGAACACACAACATACTGTTTCAATGTAATGTATTGCCTGTTTCTGTACTTATGGGGAGTTAATTTATGCAGGTGCTATGGCTCCCTGCCATTGCTTCAGTATACCACATTATACCATGACCCCCCCATTAATATTCCAAAACGTACACGCTGACTGGCCAGCGTGCACGTTGTAAATCGACTTATACTAATGGAAAAAGGTCCGGTCGCCCGGACTTTTTCCATTACTATAAGTCTCTTTTAAAACACTGTCTCGCTATGTTAAAAGAGTTTAACATAGCGACACAGGTTTAAAAAAAGCAACTGAGATCTCCATTGCTTTTTTTAAAGCTGTCTCGCTATGTTAAACTCCTTTAACATAGTGACACAGTGTGTAAAAGAGATCTTGCTTTCTCCGTTGCTTTTTTTTAAACCTGTCTCGCTATGTTAAATGGGTTTAACATAGCGAGACAGCTTTAAAATAAGCAACGGAGATCTCTGTTGCTTATGTTAAAGCTGTCTCGCTATGTTAAACCCATTTAACATAGCGAGACAGGTTTAAAATAAAAAAGCAACGGAGAAAGCAAGATCTCCATTACTTTTTACTGTTTCGCTATGTTAAATGGGTGTAACATAGCGAGAAAAGCTTTAAAATAAGCAACGGACATCTCCGTTGCTTATTTTAAAGCTGTCTCGCTATGTTAAACCCATTTAACATAGTGAAACAGTAGAAAGCAACGGAGATCTTGCTTTCTCCATTGCTTTTGGCCACAGCTCTGATGTACTGCGTAGGCATGCGCAGTACATCAGAACTGCCGCGGATACCTGACAGCTGCGGAAGGGCAGCAAAGAGGCATTATACAATGCCATTATTTAAGAAAAGTAATTATTTCTTTTCTTAAATAATGTCATAGTATAATAGCAATTACCCACTTCTGGGTGTGGGTAATGCGGGATTTACCCACGGTTGACTTTGTTTGGTCCCGGGGGCGAAGCCCTCGGGACCAAACCACGCCAACCGTGGGTAAATCCCACATTACCCACACCCAGGCATAGGTTATTGCTATAATCCCACATATCCAAAAACATGCTGCTTGACAGGCTACTCTAAACTGCACATACATATGCCACACTTACCCTTGTCATTTTGGTGTGGTCTATGGCTGCAAAGAATCCAAGTTAGATTAGTTAATTTACCTAGTTAAAAATGAAGAACTTAAAAATGCTAAAAGTTGTAAAGATAATAACGCCTGCAGTAGATTTTAAATTTGTAAGGCTTAGGCAGTTTTGTGGTGATGATTTTTGTCCCAAGAATCATAATAGTAGTTCATGAATCTGATTTTTTGTAATAATATAGTGTTAGTGAGGAATAACAAACTGACTAAAGGCATTCTGAGGCCTAACACTTCACACAAAAGATCTCATTACCTCTGGAAAGTCAGATATTCCAGAATAATGTCCTCCCTGTAGTGTATTAATACACTTACAGAATGGACAAGTTTGTTTTTATGATATGACAGACTATTTTTAATGTAATAATTTGCATAATTTATGTGTACCATTTTTATTTAAAACAGTCTGATTATACCGTATCTAATAAATTATAAATATTTCTCCTTTTGGATAAATTATAAAATGTTCATGATATTTATTTGAGAATTATTTTAACGTTTCTGTAGTGCATAGCTTTTCTGCTATTTCTTCATGGGCAATGGTTATTTAGTAAGTACTGCGCTTAGTAATTACAGTTATAATTCTGTACCCTGTGCTTTGTCACTACTGATTTTTTTTTGCATGCATCTGAGGGGGCAGTTTTGCTGTTACTGTCATTATTGTTATTTGGGTTTCAGTTTTATAATTACCTCTTGCATGGTCACTACATGTACCTGTTTTTCATTTTTTTGGTTGTTATACTGCCAATAAATACTTGAAGAGATGAGGTGTTAATGAAGGTGATAGTATATGCAAATACTAGTTCTCTGAGGAGACTATCTGCATAGTTTGTGAATTATTCTCTGCTTGTCATTGTATTTCGCATTTAAAGGTTTTATCAAACAGCACATCTTGCACTATTTTTCACTGTTTGAGTCAGGCAGTTTTGCTATAGAAGAAGATGGACTGTTTCAGCATGTGAACTGCAGGTGAACTAGGGCTTTCCTACTATGCAGTGAGGTTACCACATGGTCAGCAGAAGAAAGTAGCAAGGTCAAGGTACAGATTTACTTGTCACAAAAAAAAAATCTCAAAGAAAAGATGGCAGATGTTTTATCCCTGGGTTGGCCAGAGAATATGGACTTCAATTACAGCAAGTTCCTATGCATATTTATTTCTAACACACACAGACACACACACACACACACACACACACACACACACACACACACACACAGACACACACACACACACACACACACACACACACACACACACACACACACACACACACACACACACACATTCCAGACAGGCCACTCTGGTTTGTGGAAATGGGAAACAACTGACTTCTATTGTTTTCTGCTTTCCACAAGTGACCATGAAAGGATATTTTTAACTACTCAGCATTGTGGGACATTGCCTGTTGTGGGCTTGTCGTGAGACTGGAGGTTTATGATGTTACAAAAGCATGATTCACTACTGAATAATGTGGTAATAGGTAAATGTTTGCTTATTAAAGTCAGTATGACCTTATTGAAGGTTTACAGAGATTTCCTGGGTTCACTGGAGGTTAACACAACATAAGCTTAAATGCTTTTTCAAGTTGTATTCTGTAGTCATGCATGAGATAACAAAGCAGTGAGGAATTATTCTCTTTACAGACAGGAAAATATAACTGGAATATAATAGTCACTAAATGAAAGTGGAGAGTGATCAGTGAATGGATTCCGAGGCTTTGCTACTTAACATGTAGGAGAGAGTCTGTGCCTGTAATAAAGTTAGGTCTGGTAGTTTCTGTTATTAGTTGGGCAAAGTTATAGTTTTAAGTATTTTTTTTTTCAAATATGCTTATGCTACAGTCTTGTAATATGAGCTTTTTGTTCTCAGGGGCATGAGGTGCAATGTTACTGACATGAGGGTTCATAGGTTAGTACTTGGCTAACTGCCCTTGTGGGCCATTTAAGCCTAGCCAATTATCCCATGTGAGAACTGTCACTCATCTTGTGTAGCTAGTTAAGATGAAGATGCTCTGGTGTTCATTTATATACTGTATTACACACAAACACATCAGGATTGATAGCAGCAGTATAAAATATAAACTGACTGACTACTACACATACATACATGCTTACACCTCTGCAGCGCTCTACAAAATGGCAGTCGTGCTTGCACATTCTCAGTATTTATATACATGTACTAGCTCACTGGAAAGCTTCTTAAAGGTACATACACACTCTGATCTACATCCTCTCTCTTTACTGAGCTGTCTTGAAATGGTAATGATATTTGAATAGGCACGCAAATTATACAGACAATAATGAATAAAACAACATTCATGTCTAAGTTGCTGTGTATCTGCAACAGCGTCTGGAAATACAACCTGATCTAGTAATGTAACAGGACTGGGTTTTGCAACAGGGACAGTCATTGGTGAGCGATCTGCTTTAGTACTCTCGGGGGTATTCTCAGGAATAGAGATATTTTCTGGAGTGTCTTCTGGAACATTGAATAAATCGCTCTGAGAACTGGAGTCTTTATCACAGACAAGCTGCTCCAATACTGGCTCGGGCACCAGTACTAAATATTTCCGATTCCATCTAAATTCTATTCCTTGTGATTCCACAATGTATGATGTCGGCTCTCGACATAAACTTTTCATGACTCTAATCCGATCAAAACCTTTTGCTGTCTGCATTCTCACTATCTCCCTTCTTGTAATGGATTGCTGGTCTTATCATAATAGGACTTCTGGGACAAATGCTTTTTCAGGAGTTGACCTTTCACTGCTTTGTTCACCATGTTCCATTCGAAAATGTCTGTAGCTACTGTTGACCAAGGTAGATCAGAAATATGGTTTAGATGAAGTGGTTCTTTCTGTTGATGCAGTTTACTAATATAACAAACAGAACTAGATGAAAATACTCTCTCAATATCTCTTGACATAGAAGGCCAAAATACTAGTCCTCTTGCCCTTCTTTTGGTAGAATCAGTTCCTGGGTGTCCACAATGCAAGATCTTAATATACTCTTGTTGCAAGCATTTTGGAACAATCACTTTTAGACCTTTCATGATGATAGCATTGTCAAACAAAATCTCATCTATGTAGGGAAAATATTGTTGCAGTTCTAGTGGTAAACAAGATTGCTTTGATGGCCATCCTCAACTGATAAAGTGGTTGAGCTTTTGAAGAACTGGATCTGAAGATATAGAGGTTCTAAGCTCATCAAGATGTGTGGAAGAAAAATTTCTCACTTCCATGACTTCAAAATCAAGATGCTCATTTTCATGATGTTCAGTGTTTTTTCTGGGTGATCTGGATAAAGTATCAGCAAGATAAAGAAGTTTGCCTTTTTTCTAAACAAGATTGAAATTATACTTTGCAATTTCAACATCATGCATTGCAATCTCGCAGGAGCTGTGTGCATAGGCTTTCTCAAAATAGTTACTAGAGGTTGGTGGTCAGTCTCAGTGTGAATAGGTCAGTCATAAATATAATCATGGAACTTCGAACATGCAAACACAATTGCCAAATGCTCTTTATCTATCTGAGTATACTGCGTTTCAGTTTGGGTTAGAGTTCTGGATGCATAGGCTACTGGTCCACCGTCTTGAAGAATGACTGCAACAAAACCAAATTTAGAAGCATCACAAGAAAGAATTACTGGTTTGTGAACATCATAGTACCTTAAAGTAGGTGGACTGGCAATTCTGTATTTCAGGACATCAGATGCTCTTTGGTGTTGTTCTAACCAGGACCAGGTTACATTTTTGCATCTCAGTTCTCTTAATGGTGCTGAAAGTTGGCTCAAATCTGGAATGAACTTGCCTAGATAATCATGCCAAGAAAATGTTGTAGGGATTTCATTGTCTGGTGCTGGCATCTCAAGAATTGCTGTTTGCTTGGAAGGATCTGGTCGTAAGCCTGAACTAGTAAACAAATGGCTGACATAAGTAAGTTCTCATAGCCTGAACTTGCACTTCTGAGGATTCAGCTTAAGATTCACTTCACGGGCACATTCTAGAACTTTCCTGAGGTTTCTATCATATTCAGCTACACCATTGCCTCATACAAGAATATCATCTACTATAATAGTACATGGATAGCCAGAAGTTTGTTCCATTGCATGCTGAAAGACTTCACTGGCAGAGTTTATCCAGAATGGCATTCTCAAAAATCTGTACCTGCTAAAAGGAGTACTGAAAGTGGTTAGCAATGAAGATTTTCGGTCAAGCAAAATTTGCCAAAATTAACTTTTCACATCTAAGACAGAAAAAACAGTGGCATTTGGCATAACAGCATCAACTTCTTTGACTGTACACATAGGATGATGAGGTTGTTTTAGTGCTTTGCTCAAGTCTTGTGGATCAATACATATTCTAATATCATCTGAGCTTCTCTTATGAACTACTACCATGGAGGATACCCATTCAGTTGGTTCTTCTACTGGACAAATCACTCCTTGCTGCACCATTCTGTCTATATCAGCTTTGACTCTACTCTGCATAGCTACTGGAACTTTCCTTGCTGGTCTGAAGACTGGGCTGACTTCAGGGTCTAGCTTCATGGAGTACACAACCAGACATTTGCTTAGTTTATCTTTGAAAAGATCAGCAGAGGTAGAAAAAATAGTCTGGGCAAAATTAGAACAGTTGTCCTTTAAGCTTAAATGGTGGACATCCTTATTAAATGAAAGCAGTTCCTTTTTCAAACCAACTCTGAGGCCTAATAATGCCTTTTGACTATGTAAAATTGCAAGTCATAGCTGTTCCCAGCACAGTAACATGAAAGCACTACTGAGCCTTTGATTTTAATTTCTTCATCACCATAAGCAACAAGCTTCTCACACCTAGCCAAATCAAGTTTCTCACTACCTTTCACTCTAGCAAATGTTTCTGCTGACATAGCATTGCACTTTGAACCAATACCAGTTTGAGCTCTATGGGTCTCCAGTTAATCCAAACAGTACAAAATACTTAATTATTTGCCCACAAATCTAGTGCATTGACTGTTTCATCAAGCACAGACACACCATCAGCATAAAAAGTAGCGTCACAGCTTTCTAATTGATCAACCTGTCTCTTTGAATGTTCTGTTTTAATAAAAGAATGGACCTCTTTTGATTTACAAAACCTTTGAAGATGATTCTACTTTTTACATTTGTGACAGTGCCGACCAAAACCTAAGCACTTTTGTCTTTTAGACTCATGATTCCCACCACAATTATGACAGGTGACTATGAGGCTAGGTGAGGGCACATGCTTTGAGTTTGCTAACTCACCCTTGTACTTCACTGAGCATATCCACTTTACAGAACACACCATGGAATTTACTAGAAAGGTTCTGGGTTTCATTGAAGTAACCAAAGCCTTGGGCTTATATCTGTTAACCACATGCTGCATGCAATCAACATTAGCTTTGGAAGGTGCTAGAAGCATGCATTTCTCACTTGTAAGCATGTTTGTGTGCTTTTCTGTGCTCATATATTTGACAAATCTCTAGGGCCTTATTCAAAGTTAAATCACTGTCTCAAAGTAACATCTTTCTCACTGCATCATCTTTAATACCACACACAAGCCCATCTTTTATCAACTCATCCCTTAAGTCACCAAACTTGCACAATTTGTAGACTTATTTCTCAAGTCAGTTATATATGCTGCAAACATTTCATCAGGCTTTAGATCTATTGTGTAAAATATGTGCGTTTCCATTGTAATATTCATTTGGGGGTTATGCATTTCTCTATGTTTTAAGCACTCTGGGTCTTCCATTGTTTCAGCAGGTAACACTATATGGTGGTTTTCCCCCTACCCCTGCATACACAGCAGATGTATACATAAATTCCCTTTCAGTGGCTTCGGAACCAGCTACCTTAAGCAGAATAAATGCCTTTGTACGTGTGTCTTTGTCAGAAAATGCAGCCTGTATGAAGATATCATACTCTTGCTCAAACGTTCTTCAATTTTCTGCAATATTATTATCAAATATCAGTCATGCCAACAAATTATGCTTAAACACAATGCAAAATATGGCCCTTGTAATTATTTACAAACATGCACAAACACCAGGTACTTGTAACAACATTCAGATGCACAATAAATTCTTTGAAATACCATACTTTGCTAAATATTCTTTGAAATGGCTGTATTTTAAAAAATAACTGCACTATAACACTGCACAAACTTGTGAACACTTTGCACACTTCAGATATTTTGAATAGCTTAAGTTAATGTGAATAAGTAGTACATAGTGAAAAAAATATGCTTGCTTTCCTTGTTTTATACATTTTATGTGATTTGGATATTGTTTCAACACTTTTGTAACTATTTTGAATACTTTTATCAATATGTCACATTTTCAGACATTTCGTTTAACTAGAAATGCAGTTCTGAGTGCTTTGTTTTATATTTGTTGAGTAAAAAATCATGTTTTAGTACCTGGAATTAATTTCTTTTTTTTTTCAAATAATTTTTAATTTTCTAAATAATATAATGTTTAACAATACAATCATCAATAAACAAGTATTATAAACCTTTATATACACTATGTACAATTGACCTGAAAAAAGGAGGGGAATAAAATTAATAAAATATATGAAATTAGTAAAAAAAAATTATAATATTCGATTAATAAAGTATAAAGTTACAAATTAATTATTTAGGGTTCATTTTTAATGTCTCAATAAGAGTTAAAATTTTTTTCCCAAGGATTGTTTGTCCATGTTTTCGGTGACATTCTCGATTCCTTCACCTTGATTTCTAATGTCACTGTTTCTTCCATCAATCTCAAGAATCCTTCCAGAGTAGGTTCTTGTGAAGACTTTCACTTTCTAGTTATACATTTCCTTGCCACAGTTAGTATGGACCAAAGTGGGTATAGATCTTTTTTATTCATTCCAATAGTATTATTAACATTTAAGAGGACTAAAAATTTGGTTAAAATAAATTACTATTTTTATGGAATTCATTTCTGACCTGTTTTGCGAGTTGTTTGAGCAGTGGGGATGATGAACTCCTATATATTCCTGCAACTTTAACTGAGTGCCTCATGTTCGACTCTGGATTCCACTTCTGACACCATGTCACTCATCGTGTAGCTTGTTAAGACGAAGAGGCTCGGGTGTTTATTTATATACTTTATTACATACAAACATATCAGGATTGAAAGCAGCAACATAAAATATATGATAGGATAGGAGAAAATGTTGTAGGGAAAAGAGTTAACTGGGCGGGATGCGTTCACTGTAAAACATTTATTCATTGGTTCAACAAAACAAAATTTAAAAGAAATACCACTGAAGCAGGTTCAAATGCTGTGTCGAAGAAAGACAAAAATGAATAAAAACATAAATAAAACATAAATAAGCATATAAAAACATAAATACAACATAAATAAGCACATAAAAACATAAATAAAACATAACTAAATAGACCCTTGAGACCCTTGTATTTATGTTTTATTTATGTTTTTATGTGCTATTAAATTATATGCTGGTATTTTGTATGTAATATGCTTTTAAATTGTGATTGGAATGTATCATGTGATTGTTACCTTAGTGCTTTACATGAGATGTGTTTTACTGTGCATTTTAAACACCTGATGAAGCTATTATAGTGAAAGCGCTTGTGCTCTGTGCACTTAAAGTAAAATCTTTTAGTACTGGATACTGCAGTCATGACTGTGTCTGTTTTTTATTGGATTTATTCACTGGTGTTTAATGAAAGTGAGTTCTAAAGGAAATGGTATCTGTTAACCTACCTATTAAAGTATAAATACCGTTCATATGGATGTATCCAAGGTGGGTATAGCATATCCAATAAGGGGTTTGCTCGCACCAGTTAGAAATATCCAGTCACTGTACATTGCACCAGCCTCAGCATATATCCTCACCAGTTCAAATAGGTTATTAGTCAGTTAAATATGTCTATAAAGGATTCCTTTAATCATTCACCAACATCCCAGTGATTAAAATAGTCAAGAAATGGACTATTTTTATTATTCGTCCAGACCTCACTGAGAAATGCTAAGTTTCTTTCCCACTTAGATTATATATCATAGCCGATTATTTCTGATTCAGCTATTATATTGTAACATTGCCTGGGCTAAACAAGACTTCTAGTCAGCTTGCTGTGCCATGTTGTTAAATGTTGGTCACTGAACTTTGGCAACATAATTTCCATTTCTTTACAAGGAACCTTTCTTCCAAAATACTTACCACTTCACTATCCCCACCACCTCCTTGTGCTCCACTATCAGATAAAATGCCTATAAATCTCCTAGCAATACTAAGTACCCTTGTATGCTGACAGATGCCAAAAAGGAAGGAAGACAATCCCAGGTCTGTGTTATACAGGAATGAAGACTTGAGTACAACCCGGAAGACTAGAGTTCAACTAGCTGGAAGAACTCATCAACGAGGAATGGGAATGAGTGACTTATGCCGTTTGTCTATCCTAGGGGTGGGAAATGGTGGCCCCAGTTGACTACAATTACTCAAGTGCAAGTGGGAGCTTGCATGACAACAATGGCCACAGGACTTGGGGACGTGGGCTTGCCATTCCAAGATGATGTTAACCCACATGGTATGTGTGGGTGTGGAAGCATACATATGAAGGGGAGGGCAAAGGATGCCCCTTGGGTGACATAGGTGCTCATGTCAACCTACAGGAATCTGGATTAGGGATATAACCACAACACTTCTGAAGCCTGTCTATGTGATGGCTCCCAAGTAAGGCTGCTAGCCAACAGTCAAGGAGGAGAAATAGGATCTGTATATAAAAAAAGAAGGAAGACAGTAAAACATGAGTAGTAGAACCTCAGCCTGGTGTGTCTACTATGCAACCCTGGATAAAAGCCAGGAAGCAAAACAACTTTTAACTACCAAGGTTTTTAAAAACACGTCACTTTAAATTCCCTTCTGTGGCTCTGCTCGACAGGGGCACAGGAAAATAATTTTCTTGGGTGGCAAAAGCTGGGGTACCATTTGGCTAGGCTTATATAGGCCCTATGGCCAATAGCCTAGTACCTACCTATGAACCTATGAACATACTAAGATCGTAATTGATTAATTGTTGTATATGTGTACTTATTTTCTATTTAAATCTATTGTAGCCTTGTGATTTTGTTCTGATGAAGTTTTAAAGTGTAGAGATGAGAGTGCTTAACCCATTGGCTTTTATTGGATTTAACTGTTCAATCAACTGGCACCCCCACACAAAAATAGCCTTTGTTAACTTTTTGAATCTGTTGTATTTCTGTTGTTTCAGGAAGCATATGCACATACAAAGCTGCTAGCCAAAGGAAAACTATATCTACTGAGTGTTACAGCTTGTCCTTTGGTAGCTGCTTCTCCATCAATGCTCTTACCTCATCCCTTCTCCCATTTGACCAAGATATACCTGTACCCTTTCATTAAGCTTCATTTCACTTGCCTCTCTGTCATTATGTTCCATAGGCCTCGCTACTCACTCTGAGAAAAAAGTAATCTTTGAACCATTCTCTTTCTAGGGCCAAGTTATTTCCTCTACTCTCTCATTCTAAGTCTTTGTCTCCCTCTTTACTATTCTTCTGTTTTACTGTTAGACTCAAACATGCCCAAATCATAATCAGCTTCACTTCTGTCACTCACTGCATAAACAATCCAGGCTATCAAAGTTCTTGTATTCCAACCCATCCATTCTCCTCAACACTCCAAAACTACTATTGAGAACTAAACACTACACACAATTTTTTCTACACTGACAATTTCAGACTAAACAATGACGTGATTATGCATGCAGAAACTAAGGACTTTTGTCCAAAAAACTTCAATTGTGTAAGAACTTAACATAATAGCAGATGTTAAAATAATAATAATGCAGTATTGCTGACAAATGAGATACATCCTGCTGAGGATACCTTATCGCTGGCCAGTTTACCAAAGCTAGCACACCTTCCTCTTACACTGTATGTCTGACAATGACCTAACATGACCTAATATGAGATTATGTGCTGGTATACATAATCATATATATGCATGGAAACAAATCTCTTCAGAGCTTTTTTTTCACTAGAAGATTTATCTGATTGTACTCAGGTATAAGTCTCAGGTATAGAAGGATAAAGAGGGTGATAGTGAAAATAATGATCCACCTTGGTCAAAGAAAAGAGAAAAAAATAAGAAAAGTTGGAGAGGGAGGGAGGGTGCATATGCTGCAACAGTGATCTATGCAAACATCTACTGTTATGATAAGTTCTTACACAACTGTGCAACATTCTTCATTAAATCACTATTGCAATATTTCTGACAAATGGAATGATTCCCAAAGCTTTTATGCTGACTGGGAGGTTTGAAGGATAAATTGGGTGTCTGGTATCCTTTTCAGAATAGATGTGGTAAAACCAGCTCTGGCTCTTGAGAAGGCATCAATCTTGTAATGTTTGGTAAAACTGTAAGTTGTAATTGGCATCTAAAATGGATTTTGAATCCAGTTCCTTGAAAAAGGCTCCAGAAGAGACAACAGCTCTATCAAAAGGAAATAGCAAGAGGAATCCACCCAAACATTGTCATTTAGAAACTGGTAAGCCCATTTTTTCCTTCCAAGAAAACAAACAATTTGGTCACATTTCCTGATAGACTTTGTTTTGTCCAAACAAAGCCTTAATTGCCCATGAACACCCAGTAAATGAAGAATTCTTCCCCTCTTACTTTGAGCATTAGGAAAAATTAAGAAATATGAATAAACTGATTTCAGTGACAACCTTATGCATAAGATGCATGGAAATCTGTAACAAAACTACCAGCTATCTGTCAAGAGTGGAGGCAAAGAGATCCATCTGGGGAGTTCCTCACTGATGGAAAATTTGAAGGAAAACTTCCTTGTTCGGTATCCATTTGTGACAGCCTACCTTGAATCTTCCATTCAATTAATTTCTGATAGGATATACGTTGCTTGGAGAAAGAAATGTGGTAAATAGCAATATCCCAAGCAATCATTGTTAGCCTGCCTAGATGGCAGGTCTTATTTCTCCCTTGTTTGTTGATATACCACATGACTGCAGCATTGTCTGTTAGAACTTGCGACATTCCTCAAAACCGAGGTGGTGAAGAGTTTGTAGGGCAAAGATTGGGGCTTTTATTTCCTTGATTTGTATATATTTATGCCTATTTTACTTAGACCAGAGTTCGTGGAAGCTTCTCAGGACAAATCAAAAGCATCTGTTCAGTACTTCCATAGGGGTAAAGGAATCAGAAAGGGAACAAGTGGACTGAGTGTCATCCAGTTTAAACACCACTGGAGTTCTTTCTTCACAAAAGGCAAGAGCAGAAATGGGGTGACCAGAAGGTGGCAATGCTGTGCTCAAAATCAATTTGAGCTATCACTAATCTTCCTCATATGGAGTCTGTCAAAAGGAATCATCTGTATTGTAGTTGTCATGTTTCCCGGGGCTTTAAGAATCTCTTATGCTGAGGTCATTTCTAGCTTTGAGATGGATAGAAAGTAAGATATCAAAAACTAGATTTTTTTTCCTGAGGGAGGGAAGCCATTGTGCAGGAAGTATCCAGTAGTCATCCCATGAAAATAAGGCTCTGGGAAGGATGAACGGTGGATTTCCCTAAATTTAGATTGAAGCCTAGACAAAAGAGAAAATTGATTGTAAACTGTAAATCCTGTAAGATAATTTCATCTGAAGTGGCCTGGATAAGAATATCATCTAAATAAAGGTAAATGTGGACACCTTGGAGCCTGCAGAATGCTACCACAGGAGACAGACACTTTGTAAAAACTCTGGGTGCCATAGAAAGACAAAAGGGCAAAGCAGAGAAATGAAAATGATTTCCCAAGGCACAAAATCATAAGAATTTTCTGTGAATGTATAAATAAGAATGTGAAGGTGAGCATCCTTCAGATCTAAGGTAATCCAAAGTCATTGGAGAGTTACCAACTTGAATTATGGTATTTTCATAAATGCTTCGCTCATTGCTGCCCCCACTAAACCTGAGAATTTAGTTTCCTCATGAAATCACCTTGAACAAGGGCTCTCTATTGAAATGTTGGCACTCAAAATGTTGAGTGCCAACAAGCCAAAAAAAAAAAAAAAGATCAAAAACACAGGAGAAGAGCAATTTTCAAAATTCACTCTTCTCCGTTAAACTTCTTTTTGAAGGGGGGGAAACCCCCCAAAAAACTTTTATATACTAACTCCTAGATTGCCATATCTCAGAGAAAAGGAAATATTCTAAGAAATGGCATCTCGGACTTAATATATGTAAGTCCATTCCTTTGTGCATTCCCTCTCTGTATTTTGGGACTCATAGTGGATCCTGACATTTCAAATGGTTAGAAGTCTTAGAATCTCAGTCAAAGGCTAAAAATTATACTTCTGTGGAACTAGATAACATACCAGCCTGTATTCTCATCAGTGTCAAGAATACACTATGTGAGCCTCAGCTTAAAATGTTCAACCTCAGCTCCTGCACAGGGGATTGTTCTTGATGCCTGGAGAACAGCCACGGTGACTCCCCTACAAAACAGTAACTCTTCAACAGACCTGGGTTATTATACACCTATCAGCCTCACCAGCCCTAAATGCAAAGCCATGGACCATATCATAGCAGAACTCATTTATACAGACATAGGCAACTTAACTGATCTAGATCACAGTTTGGTGAGGGACAGGTCTTGTGTGCTGAATCTGATATGCTTCTTTGAAAGGTCACTGTGATTGTGGCCTGTAGTCATTCTGTACACACAGCTTAACTCAACCTGGCCAATGCTCTTGACACTATCTGCCATGTTGGTGTTACTGAAAAATTGGACAAGCTTACTGTAAACCCATACATTGTCCACTGGATTGCAAATTGGCTGTCCAACAGATCCCATGTTGTGAAAGTTGCTTGTTCCCTTTCTGGACGTTAAACAGTAACTAGTGGGATGACATAAGGATTAGTTCTGAGCCCTCTTCTGTTTGACATTTACTTTGCAGACATCCAAGCCAATATCTCACAAGTGTGGATGACCAAGTTTGTTGTTGACTGCAAACTGAGCACTGTTATCCACTCATCCACTAATACAAAACAGCTCCAGAAAAGGCAGAAATATGCCCATACATCAAAAATGGCATTGAACAAAATGAAAAAACAAATTGCAACATATTAGCATTTGGTAGAAAAGTTACTCCCACTTCATATGTTATAAATGGTACTCCTTTTCAGACATATGACATATACAGTCAAAAGACACCTGAGTTCTTATGTGGATAACTCTATTTCTGTCTCTCTCTCTCTCTCTCTCTCTGTCAATCATCATATTTTCACCATAGTCAGGAAATCCTTCTAGCTGGAGAAGTTAATTTCCAAGGGAATATATTCAAGATCCAAAGAGGTCATCCTGCCTCTGTTCTCCTGCTTTATCAGACCCATCACTGAATTCAATGCCCCTTTGGTATGTACAAATCCAAGCTTATTGCTCAACTGGAAAGGCCTCGAGATTTCTAACCAAGAAAATTTAAGGTTTTCGATCCTCCGACTACTGCAAGAAATTAGCACAACTCACTGTAAATTCAGTAGCCCTCAAGCTGCTGAGATGTGAACTATGTCTCACTTTTTGAGCCATGAAAGGCCCAGTCCTATTTGACCTCCTATTTCTTCACAAACCAGTGGGTCTACAAACACCTTCACTAAGGACTTAAATCTACACCAACAAATAAACAAGACATGCTGGAGGAATAGATTTGTTTTTAACATAGTCCTAGTCTATGGAATAAGTTACCACTACAGGTCAAATATCTTTATGGCTAGACTCAATAACTGGATGAGTAGACACAAATTTAGACCAAAGTGATCATGTACTACCCTCTTCGATATGGGAGGTGAACACTTAATTGCTTGAAAAGGGAGGCAAAAACTTTTAAGTTTGTCTGCTTAATGGTGTATGTGGCTAGTCATCTTATGGCCCTGTGATTGCTTGCCTAGTATGTTCCTATAAATGTGCTATCTTGAAGACATGGTACCAAACTCAGATCATGACAGTATTCTGTTACCTCACAAGAAAGCCAGACTAGAAGTTAAAAAAAGAAACCCTAAGACAGTTATTTTGTGAAATGATCACCCCCACCAACACTGACTGTATAGCCGCATTCTAGAGAAAAAAAACCTCAGCTTTGGCCGGCTAAGAACTTGGTTATATTCAACTGGATGTATAAGAGAATTTAAGTACCTTTATCTGCACTTTTTTTTAAAAAAATACAGTATTTAATTTGATTTAAACTGTGTTGAAGGAATATTTAACTGAAGTGGCAGTTATTCTGCTCTTCAGTAACTTGAACTGAAGCTAGTGTTTGCTGAATTTTGTTATTTGCTAGTAATTACAGGTGTGGGGGTAGCCACATTCTTTGATTTTCTGTCCTTGCCTATTTAAGTGGTGCATTGTGAAATATTTTCTGCTTAAAAACCTCAGCTTTGGCCGGCTAAGAACTTGGTTATATTCAACTGGACGTATATGAGAATTTAAGTATCTTTATCTGCACTTTTTAAAAAAAAAATACAGTATTTAATTTGATTTAAACTGTGTTGAAGGAATATTTAACTGAAGTGGCAGTTATTCTGCTCTTCAGTATTCTAGTTATTCCCACCCACCCTCCCTGTTTTTGTTTTGGTGTTAATCTTGGTGGCCTTGAAACTGCCCGCCCCTCAGCCTGCCTCTGGGCCCATCTCATTTGCTCACTCAACTGAGTGCAGTGAGATCATATTCTGATTTCAGGCACTCCTACTGTGTACAAAGAGAGCATCTGGGAAACAGACAAAAAAAATTAAGCTTATTTCCTGCCTTTCCTGTTAAGTGGTATAGACTATTTGTAGGCTTCTGAGCCCCCAAGCCCTTCTGTGTTTGAGGGAAGCCTTCTAGCTTGTTTTTTTTTCTTATAACTAGCCAGTTTTCTAGTTTCAGCACTCAAATCTGTTTCTTTGATCTCAGCACTTGTTCAGATTAAAAAAAAATAAAATAAATAAATTTTTCATCTGCTTTTACTGTACTTGTGTTTCTACCTACTTCATTTTACTTTTGCATCATCTTAAAAATACTCAATTGTATTTATTACTGCTTGGTGTAACTCATTCTAAGCCTTTTGGTTTAAACACTTGGGCTTCAGACCAGTTGTTTTGCACTGAGAGGGTTTGTGGTCTGCACTGTTGTGGCAGAACAGGTAGCTTACATCCTTCTAGGTTGGGAACTGCTGATTGAGGGCTCAGTGTCTGTTATTCTAAAAGTGTATTAATTCTGGTTTAAGCACTTGGGCTTTCAGGCCAGTTATATTACATTAAGAGGGTTCGTGGTCTGCACTCTTGTGGGAGGAGAGGCTGGACTCTGCCCTTCTGAGCTGGGAATTTCTGGTTAAAGGCTTATAGTGCATGCATATCTGAACTGCTTCTTACTGAAGTTGGTGCACCTTGTTTGCTGTGGCATAGACTGGATTCGGGCCTGCTGGATCTAGCTTTGTTTGTGTAACTTGAGCACTAATCCAGACATTCTCTAAAGTATTCAATTGTATTTATTACTGCTTGGTTTTAACTTGATTAAAGTGTAGCTATCATTCTAAGTCTTTTGGATTAAGCACTTGGGCTTCAGACCAGTTGTTTTACATTAGGAAGGTTTGTGGCAAGCACTGTGGTGGCAGGACAGGTAGCTTTCATCCTTCTAAGTTGGGAACTGCTGATTGAGAGCCCAGTGTCCAAGTGTATTAGTTCTGGTTTAGGCACTTGGGCTTCAGGCCAGTTATTTTACATTAAGAAGGTTTGTGGTCTGCACTCTTGTGGGAGAAGAGGCTGGACTCTGCCCTTCTGAGCTGGGAATTTATGGTTAAAGGTTTATAGTGCCTGAATATTTGAACTGTATCTTACTGAAATTGGTACACTGTTTGCTCTAGCATAGACTAGATCCAGGCCTGCTGAATCTAGCTTTGTTTATATGCTTGTTGTTTGTTTGCTTGTTATTTCCCTGGAAGCTAATTCCACCTAATACGCGGCTTCTCAGTGCTTCTGTAGATCACTAGTGATATCTGCATTGCTTACTGTACTTATTTCCTTGTTTCACTTGAAAGAAAGTTACTGTTTGTCGTTTTTGCATTTAGTTACTTGTAACACATTGCACTCAAGTTACCTGGCACTTGCTCACTAAAGCAATTATATAAGTCGGCACTAAAAATTAAAAGCACTACACTCTCACTCCCCACTGGCCCTTGTTTTCAATTATTAAGGAATTCCCAATATTATTCTAGCATGTCCAAAGGTCAGTTGTCAATCTCCTCTCCGGTCCAGCTGGTGAATCTGGGAATCTTGAGGCAATGTTATAACTGCCTCATGTACACAGACAACCCTCTCCTCCTCCCACATAACACAAATACTTGTGAGAGATGCAGCTATTTAGCCAAACTGGAGGCTGAGCTCTCTCAACTCAGGACTGGCAAGACCAGACAGGAGGAGAAGGCAACTACACACACCACAAAACCAGCCTCACATAATGCTACCACACCACTGAATCAAACACATAAACACACAAAGACATACTCGGAGGCTCTGAGTAAAAATTTAACTAAACAGCAGAGGCCTCCAAAGCAGACACCCAAACAACTGCTACCTCAAGACACCCCACAAGCAACACATAAACCACAAAAGCAGTGTGCAAAGCAGTCACAGCCCTTAAGGCCAAATACAACACCAAACTTACTTGTCATAGGTGACTCCATTAGTCAGACACACTGACGTCCCACTCACCAGGCTGAACAAGGAGAGGGTCACAGTAAGCTGCCTATCGGGCGCTAGAATCCGCCACATAACACAAGCACTCGGGTCACTCCACGGCAAGTACAAATATGACACAGTCATTGTCCATGCTGGTGTGAATGACCTGAGACGTACCTCCCTGGACTACATGAAAAGAGACATAGAGGAGCTCTCTGATTATGTAGCCCAGGCAGGTATGACCCTGACCCTGAGCAGTATCCTTCCTTCACCAAGAATGATGCCACAATATAGAGACAAGATGATCAGCTTTAACAATTGGCTTAATGTCTGGTATCATTCAAAGGGGATCCAGTGTCTGTCTGCCTGGGATGACATGCTTGACAAACCACGCTGCTTCGCAAGGGACGGCTTGCACCTATCACCCCTGGGATTCCGGATATTGGCTAAGGCTCTTGCCACCCCCATAGTGCCTTTTTTAGGCAAGGCTCAAATTCTAAACCTACCACCCTAGAAAACAAAAATGGGAAGAAACTGAGGGTAATGCTGCTCAATGCCAGAAGTCTAAATCTCAAAATGCACGCACTCGAGGCCCTTCTCAGTATGGAGAACATTGATGTCTGTGCTGTAACTGAAACCTGGTTCAAGGCTCCTGAGAGCACCCCGGCACTATTAGGTTTTACCTCATATCATGCGTTCCAGCCCCAAAACCCGGACCACACCACAAAAGGAGGGGGTGTATCCATATTCATAAAGGATACCCACACCTCCAGGTTGGTGGCAATGCACGAAGCTTCGGAAAACATCCAGGTGCAACTAACCATAGGCAAAACTGCTCTACAAATTATAGCATGCTACAGGCCACCCTCTCAAACTCAGGAACCCCACACAGCCTTCCTGAAGACACTGGAGGGTATAAATGTATCTCCAAACACCATCATATTGGGTGACTTCAACTACCCGAATATAGACTGGGAACATTACTCAAGCCCTAACTTTCTAGCCCAACGGTTCCTGGAGTTCATAAATTCAAATGCCATGGAACAGCTAGTCACTGTTCCCACGAGAGGAGAAAATATACTAGATCTCATTATCACAAACATGGGGACAAAATGCTCCACACCAGAATTATATCCCTCATTGGTGAGATCTGATCATAAACTAATCTCACTGGAAATCCACATCCCGCCCCCACCTCAAACAAAAGACCACAGTGAAGAACTTCTCTAAAGCAAACTTCACACTACTCAAGACTGGTGTGATATCCTTCAAGGCCCCTGAGCCAGTGGAAACCACAACCCAAGCTACGGAAGCCCTTACAAATGCCTTCTATGAACACCTCCAGGACTGCATGGATCAGGCAATCCCAAATAAAACCAAGACTCTTTCCACAAAGGGCAAACGTCCGGTCTGGTGGACCCCAGCCATTAACAAACTTTACAATAAGAGGAGAAAGCTATTACATGATAGAACAAAATCCATAAAAGGGACGTCACCCCTGATCATTATTAGTAAAAAAATAAACTAAGGCCAATTTTGAGAGAAAAATTGCCATGGATTCAAAGGATAATCATAAGGCCTTTTTCAGCTATGTTAGGAACCTGGGTGGAAACTCCCAGATATGCTCAGAATTAGTCCAAAATGATACAAAAATCACTGAACCCACAGACATTGCCAACATACTGGCAGACAGGTTCAGTGCAAACTTCACCCCCTCTCCCCTAAAGGAGAGATAACTATCCCAGCGGAGTGTAGCCTCCCAGACATCTCAAATGCACAGGTGAAAGCTGCTCTCTCTAAAGCTAAAAACACAGCATCAATGGGACCGGATGGTGTCCCCAGCTGTGTGCTACATGAGCTAAATGAGGAATTAAACCCACACATAAGGCAGCTGTTTAATCTCAGCCTTACCACAGGATACGTGCCCAAGGAGTGGAGTACGGCAACTGTGGTCCCACTCCACAAAGGCGGTGCCTCTACGGACCCTGGTAATTACCGCCCCATAAGCTTAACAAGTCTAGTCTGCAAAGCTATGGAGAGGATCATAATGGAGCTCATAAACAAAGATATAGGGGACTTGCAGACATTGGACCCAACCCAGTATGGCTTCGTCAAGAGAAGATCATGCCTTTTGAACTTGGTCGACTTCTTCGAAACAGTCACCAAGGCCATTGATGAGGGAAAGGCAGTCCATATAGCCTACCTTGACCTTGCAAAGGCTTTCGACACAATACCCCACTCGGGTATTGTAGAAAAACTTACCAGCTTAAATGTAAACCCATATGTCACAAGATGGGTTGCAAACTGGCTTAAGGACAGAACCCACAGGGTTAGAGTTGCTGGCGCTATGTCAGACTCCAAGCCGGTCACAAGTGGTGTCCCACAGGGCTCGGTCCTTGGCCCCCTATTGTTCGGCATCTACTTCTCAGAAGTACAGGCCAACATGGGAGGACTTTGGATGACAAAGTTTGCAGACGACTGCAAACTGGGTGCCATAGTGGAAAGTGCATCAGACATGGATATCCTTCAGAAGGGACTCACGGAAACAGATAGCTGGTGCCAGAGCCATGGCCTGAAGTTAAACGCCAAAAATGTATAGTCATACCCTTCGGGAAAAACAAGGTAACCCCAAGCTACCATATAGGTGGCAATCCACTAAGCACAGAAGAGGTTATCAGGGACCTGGGGACCCAGGTTGACAGTGGCCTTTCTTTTGACACTCACGTTGCTAAAGTGGTTAGAAAGACCTTCTACATTGCCCACCTGATCATGAAGGGATTCACATCCAGATCTAGTGAGGTCATTGTTCCCCTGTACTCTTCACTTATCAGACCAATAATCGAGTACAATGCCCCATTCGGGATGTATCTCACCCGACATCTGCAGCAATTGGAGAGACCCCAAAAGTTCCTCACCAAAAGGATAAAGGGACTCCAAAATTTGTCATATGCTGCCAGATTGAAGAAACTCCAGCTCTATTCAGTCACATACCATCTGCTCAGAGGTGACATATGCCTGACATACAAGGCCATGTCCAACCCGGAATTAATGGACATGCTCCACCTCAAAAAATCCAAATCCACCAAAACCACTAGAGCAAGCGACTTAAACCTTAGCACGGATATAAACAGGACGTGCTGGAGGGATAGATTTATCACTCAGAGACTCCCTATGCTGTGGAATAAAATCCCGGTCCATGTGAGGCAGAGCACCTCGCTGGCTCTTTTCAAGAGAAATCTTGACCTGTGGATGGGAGATCGTAGGTTTACCCCGGGAATCCTCTCTGTGTCAGTGCTGGTCAGAGGCACAACAAACTAATGGGCACAGTATTTTTTCATATAAGGGGTGGCGTAAGCCACAAAAATTTGGGCTAGGCTTATAAATGCCTTAGGGCAGATAGCCTAGTATAAACCTATGAACCTATGAACCTATGAAATACTTCATAATGTGAAACAGAATGAGAAACAATGCAGGTTCCCAGGAAGTATTTCAGATTGTTTTATCTTCAAGCCAAACCTTATAGTACAAAAAAAATTCTCAGTGCACTCAGCAAAATGCCAAGAAAGTAGCTATAGAAAAATGCTTCAACATTCACCTGTGGAACACTGATGATATAAAAAAAGGATAAAAATGGATGTAACTCCTGAATGTATCTGTCATCTAATTCTTTACAGGTTGCAGTGACTGACAAATTGACAATATACAGTTTTGTTTAATGCACAAGCAAGAACAAAACAAAGATTATACTCAGGATATACTTTTCAAAATACCAACTGACTTGTATTGAAAAATAAATACATAAAAGGGATTCCAGATAAAAAAACAACAAGAAACATTTGTCTAGCAGTTTAGTGCAGAAATGTAAGTCTGCAATCTGTTACCAAGGTTAATCATGTAGTCCTGAATTTGGCTCTCTCAACCTCCATTTGCCTAATGAGTGACTTTGAGTAAATCTCTTTAAAAACCCTAGTTTGCACTTGAAAAGATGCCTTTGCCCCTCATAGGTTTACATAACTAACAAAAACAGATACACTCTGTACTGTAAAACTATATTTTAAAGAACCACAAGACTATTTTATGGTAACCCACATATGTTATGTCATGTGTTGCGATATATATGTAACTGTTCTGTCTTATCAGAAGCAGTTCAGAGTAGCTTGGAACAAATGGTGCTATCCCCTTTATGCAGAGTAATACAAAAATATTGTCGGAGTCAACATTCATAGCAATTTCATTTTATAGAACTGAGCAGTGTTATATTCCTAGACAATGACTGAGTGGCTGGTAACCTTTGGATAGACAAACCTTTCTCAAAGCAAATGTTCTAGATTTACTTTCTATTTTACTGTTCTGATAAACAAGATTTGTTGAGAAATGATAGCAAGCACTCCCTTCAGGTCAAGAATGAACTCTAGAGATTTGGATTTGTGGTCTGTCCTTGGAAACTCCTCAAAGATAGCTGATTTACAAGAAAAAGCTATAAGAATAAATGGTTCAAAGTCTGCAAAGGCCTAGACCTTGGGACGTGATATGGATTACTTTTTGTATGAACAACAGCCTAGGGGCAAGTAAAAATGAATGTTTCTCAGTATTACATCTCAAGGATAAATTATGCTTTCTTCTTTCTGAAAAATGAAGCAAAGACAAAATTGTGTTAATTTTTATCATTAATTTGCATTTCATTATATAGTATAAATATTTTTTTTCTTGGCAATGCCTTTTTTATGTATATATCGTTATAGGTACTTCATAACTTTAGTTAATGCCTGGGTATGTGTGATGGGTTACATATGAATTAGTTAAGTATGTTTATATGTTAAAGATGACTGCATATTAGTGTAATGATAGCTTCCATGCACAGCATTATAACTGCTTTAAGTAAGGAATTAGGGATAAAAGTATGTTTATTACTATGAAATAAGTATATGCCTGGCTGCACGTTAAATCAAAAGGACAATGGGGACAACATCCTTCCCCATCTAGACATGTAGTTATCATACAACAAACACCCTTCAGTACCTTAAGTCGCTTAGAAAATGAAGTTATTTCTGCATTTGTAGTCATGCATGTTTTAAAATAATTTTCAGACTAGAAGCTACAGTAATATTCATAAATGAAAAAAATAATGCATACAGGCAGAAAGCAGTTCCTTTAACAGGTGCATTCAGCATACCATATAACCAGTACAGTTAGCACAGTTACATATTGATTAATTCATTCAGTCTTAATGTTATTTACTTGCTTTGTATTTATTTATTTATTTGCAAATGTACAGGCATGATTATTTTTTGACTTGCTACATCTATGCAAACCTCCAACATTGGCTTATCTCTGTATATAGAACTATACATCCCTGTTTCTCCTACTTATTATAAAACACTGCTGTCATTTTTTTAACTTAACTTTCCTATGTTGCTTACACAGAAAAAGTATAATGCTGCTCACAGAATGATTGCCTTAGAATACAGTTTCAACATTCTGTTAAGTTGATTTGAAACAAAATGATGATATCTCAGTATGCATAGAGTACCAAATGCCACTCAACACCCTGAGATCCAGTTTATATAACTGCCATGGAAGGGAGGACTGCTTTTCTTGATGAAAATGTAAAGCTATAGAGATGCTTTCCATGTCCAGCAAAGAAACACTTGCAAACAAATCTATGAACACAGCCTACTTATCATAATATTTGTAAGCAAGAAGAGTATCATAATCAAAAATACAATTTGTAAGTATTTGATTTTAGTTATTAAATTAATTCCATTGAAATTTTCACTGAGGAAAGGTAAATTACATAGTTTTGCTGGACTATGTGTTCCAGTTGGTAGTCCACTAATGGAATATATTCTGATATCCTAGCAATAAATTATTGATTAATTTTCTTCATACTGACCAAAATGACTGCACACACACACACACACACACACACACACACACACACACACACACACACACACACACACACACACACACACACACACACACACACACACACATGCACACGCATATTTGCAACAAGTCTTTCTGGTGTGTGTATGACATGATATATTTTACACATACTTGCATGAACTACCTGGGACAAAGCCCAAAAAGTAACTTTATTTTGGGGGTGAGAAAAACAAATCATGCCAAGTATTTTTAAAAAAACTAAATTGCAAAGATCAAATACCTTGTAAGGTAGGTGTTTATGAAGTGTGATGTTTGATAACACTGGGCATATGCATTTTAACAACAGTGTAACATGTCCTATACTCAGCAAGAGGAGCTCCCTCTGTTTTATATTTTTTAATAGTTTTGTGCTGCAGTTTAAGTTCTTTTTTAACAGCTTTGTGCTACAGTTTAAAATTATCATAATGTAGGTGGCAGTGGCACATTGTTACCTAACAGCTCTTGTTTCTCCTGTTCACTTCCTGATTGGGATGTTTTCTATGCAGAGCACTTTGGACTTGAACCCACTGACAAGGGAGGATGAGCATGCCCATCCTAGGCAGAGTGTGGCTGGAGCAAGACTATGCACAGCTACATTCCCTCAAAACGGGGCTAGCATTGTGTTGGGCTTAAGACTGACCAAACTATTGCCTGGTGGTAAAACTCATCGGTGCGTGCATGGCAGCATGCACTCACAGAGGGATGGCATTGTGAGCCCAGGAGTAAGGGTTAGAGACTTGCACACAAAAAATATTCTCATTGCTGGGATGGTGCATGATTATAAACACTCCAATGTCTTCTTGAATGACAGCTCCTCGTGGCAGTTCATGCCTTAGTGGAGCTGAGTATTTCCCACCAATAGAGAACCAATAGGTGTAAGTCCAATAGGAGACTAGGTGGTCAGCAGGTAGAATGGGGAAAGCACCTAAAAAAGTAAACTTGGGGGAAAGCACCTAGAAAAATAATAAAATAAGTACAGATAGATAAATGGATAACCACCAGAGAACTACAGCTAGCTAGACAGATAGATAGATAGATAGATAGATAGATAGATAGATAGATAGATAATAGATAGATGGATAGATAGACAGACAGATAGATAGATAGATAGATAGATAGATAGATAGATAGATAGATAGATAGATATATAGACCAATAGATATCTTTTTAACATAGCTAGCTAGATATAGATAGACAGATAGATATGGTTTTGTGTGGGTGGGTGTTTTGTATACAAATGTAAAATAAAAGGCAAGTACAGAGCTGATGTTTTCCATTTTTAAAATATGTGATATTGTTTTTACAGATCTAAAACATCAAGGATACATCAAAAATAGACGTAATAAGTCAAAGGTTAAACAAAGGTTATAAAACACTGCAAATGTTTATTTGATAACCAAGATTATAAATAAAGTACACACTTGTTTTTGTTACGACATCATCTAATTTAAGAAAATATTTTGAACATTGTTTTTTCATATTAAAGGAGTTAACTTATTGCCCTTATGGGATGAATGTAGAAATAAATTTTAGGGTATTTTTGTGAGTATTGTTTCTTTAAATTAATTTGCTACAATGATGTTCAAGAGTATTCAAAAAGGTTTTAGGACAGTTTTAATCCTTTTGGGCCTCTTGGCTGAGGCACTAAAGATTAATAAAACTGTCTTTTAATAAGCAAGCAAACATGTACTTTATTAAGAAGTTTATAGTTTGAGGTTCACTGTTGCATTAAATAACCAAGATAATGTACTGATTAACAAATGCCAAATAAATGCAGTATTTTATTACATCTTCCAGTGCTGCCAGATCATTCAGTTTTAATTCAAAACAGAAAAATGATGCATGTGAGAAATAGAATTCAAAGAAGACAGTCCACTAATGGAAATGAACCTACAGTAATGATAAAAGTGGAAATGGAACTGCAGGTTGTTATATGATCAAGTAACATATTCATAAACAATAAATATGGAAAAGGTTAAAGATCATCGTGATTCTGGGATGTACAGGAAGAGATACCTTTTACTGCTTTTGTTTTGTCTATGACCTGAGTCATGCTTGAACAGGATCTACAAATCAGTTCTCATACCTATTTATTAAATAAATAAATCAAGAACTGATGTTATAATCTTTTAATAGACATTTGAGATGTATTGTTGTCAAATACATAGGCAGAATCGGGGCTATTCAGAGAGTGGTGCCAAAAATAGGGCACAGTCTGCAGAAAAATCCCTTAACTCACTTAGATCTATAATGCATTTTTGTATACTTTCACTTCCTACCCATAATTCCTTATGGCATCCAGAATGTTTTTGGGTCTCACTTCTTTAACTAAGAGACTTACCACCTAATAATAGGCAGTATTAGAAAGGCAAGACGTTATTAATAAAATGACACTAATATTGTTATTCTAGCATGTCCTGCAGTGAGCAAATTAATATTTGTCATTTATTTTTCATATTTTTATATTTTGGTGGTGCAGCGGTTAGCATTGCCACCTCACAGCAAGTGGTTCTCCGGTTCGATCCTTGGCTGGGGTGCCTTCTGTGCGGAGTCTGCATGTCCTCCCTGTGGTTGCGTGGGTTTCCTCCGGGTGCTCTGGTTTCCTCCCACATCCCAAAAGACATGTTGTAGATGGATTGGATACTCTAAACTGGCACTAGGTGTGAGTGTGTGCATGCGTGTGCCTTCCGTGGAAGGTTGGGCCCCAGGCTGGCAACTCAACACCATAAAATTCCACTGCCAATCATGAGCAGACAAGTGATCCACAGTGGCAACCCCTAACCTGGAAAAGCCAGAAGAAGACACATTCATATTTTCATATTTATGTTAATAATTTCATAACTGAGAGACTGTGAAACACCAGTATGGGAAAAAATGACAATTCACTGAAAATACTGGTTTCTATCACAATCTCCTGGAAATATTGTTAGCTGATTGTTACTAATTATGAAAATAAGCAATATTTCCATATGTACTTAATATTTCAAAAAATAAGTGACTTATAGATGTTGTATGACATTAGGTGAAACCTTAAATATTGATGAAGAAAACTGTCTTTGATAATTGCACTGTAAACATATGTTTTCATATTTCTATAAATATCTCAATAAACATTTGTTTTATTTATTTATTTACAGTTTAACTGGAAAAGTCCACTGGGCAGTGCAGAACTCATTTTCAATGGAGGCCCAGGGAGAAAACTTCCACAGTAAAATCAAACATTACAAGTGAAGTACAGAACAAGTAATAATTATGTACATTGGTAGCAAAGCAATGTTAGACAATATTGGATAAGAAAGATATAATCAATTCAGTAGAAATAAATTTATGTACAAAGGCAGTATGCCATTTTAAGTATAAACAAATTTGTATACATAGGCTGTATGCCATTTTGAGTGTAAAATTAGCAGTTCAGAGGTATAGAGCAGAGGATTTATAGATAAGACTCAGTATAGTATAGAAAGGAGTGGGAGAGTCAAGCTATAAGAGATAGGGTATTCAAAGGTGCTGAATGCAGGAACAGTTCCAGATGGAAGATAGGTAAGTGTGGAGAGAAATTTTGAAAAGGGTGGGATTTTGGATTGTTTTGATTGCTAATGGAAGGTCATTCCAGTTTTTTGCTAAAGAGTAAGAGAAGAGAAATTGGCCTGGTGGTAGGTTAGGTTTGTGAACCAGAAGCAATTGTTGATTCCCTGATCTGAGGGGCCTATTAGGGAGGTAGAAGATAAAGACAGAACTGAGGGCAGGGCAGTCAGAAGGTTTAAATATACATTTGTGGGCAGTAGTAAGTTGCAGGTAGTTGAGGTGGTCTGGAAGTTCTAGCCATTTTAGTGAGAGAAGAGCATTACAGTGATGGGAGGAGTTTCTGGAGTTTGTTGCAGATTTAGCAATTTTATTGTAACAAGATTCAAGTTTGGCTTTCAGAGTGGTTTGGGGGTTGGTAAGTAGAGGGGCACCATACATTAAGGAGGGAACTAGGTAGGTAAAAGCAAGAGTTTGTCTGGAAGATGGGGTCAGGAACTGGTTGTTTCTATAGACCATTCCAAGTTTCAGATGTTTTTTTTTTTATGTTTAGTTGCAGGCGAATATCAAATTTTAAATGTTCATAGAAGTTTTGTGTGGTTGACAATCTCTATGTGTGCATTAGTGTATGAGTAGATATTAAACTTGGTTTTGTCCAACAGGGTAGATTTTTTGGGGGGTGAATAGCATGATTTTGGATTTATTAGGGTTAATGGCTAGGTGGTGTTTTAGCATTCAGAATTCTGTGGTGGAGAAGGTTGTTTGGGTTTTGAATTGGAGTTCTGAGATAGACTTAGCTGTGCAGATAATGGTAGAATAATCTGCGTACTGGATAAAGGTTCCATTGGTTATAGATGTGTGAAAGTTGTTAATGAAGATGTTGAATAGTAAAGGGCTGAGTATGGAGCCTTGAGGAACCCCAGCAAAAATGTGAAGCTAGGAAGAGGTAAAGTTTTTCCATTTGACAGCCTGTTGTCTGTCTTTTAGATAGCTTGAGAACCAGCTGAGAGTGCTGTTGGACAGACCAAAGCTGGAGAATTGAGATAGTAGCAGAGGGTTGGAAACAGTGACAAATACCTTAGAGAGATCTAAGAATAAGGATGACAATATTTTCCAATTATCACAAGCTTTGTTAATAGTATCCAGGAATGAAAAAATGGCAATTGTAGTGCCATGACTGGGTCTAAACCCATGCTGTGTGGAAGATAGGAGATGGTCCTGAAGGAGATATGGCATTGGTTGAAGGTGAATTCATTTTCCAGGATCTTAGAGATAGGGGACAGGACAGCGATTGGTCAAAGGTTAGAGATATCATTGTTTTTGCCACCTTTGTGAAGCGGGAGGATGAAGGCTTTCTTCCATAGTTTAGGGACATAAGATTCTGGGATGAATCTGTGGATTAGAATACTTATAGGGAAAGTAATGGCATTGGCTACAATCTTTAGGAATGTTGGAGGTAAATTGTCAGGAGCATTAGAGCAGGGTTTGAGCTTAAGGAGTAGTCTTTTAATGGTTGTGGTAAGAATGGGATTTATATTGAAATTAGGGGTAGAGTTGGGGGTGAGGTCTGTAGTAGAGGTGGAATTAGTAGAGATTGGGTTGGTAGGGGGTGGGTGGAGCACTGTCACTTGAACTGCATTTATAGAGGAATTTATGTTGTCATATGAAAGCCTATGTCTGGTTAACAAAAATGTTTTAACAATACATGCCTAGGTTGTATGGATTTCAAGATATGAAAATTTATCAGGGACTTCCAAGATGGCTGCACATTGAGTAACAGCTTAATTTCAGCTCTAGAACACAAACTTAGAAGAGAGAGCTAGTAAACTCATTTTGGGGGTAAATTTCAGTAAGTGGCTAGTACATGTTCTGTCTGGATGCCAGCAAAAAAGAAATTCAGCAAACCTGAAAGAAAATCAATCACAAAAGGTGAGGGGAAAAACATTGACTGGGAAGAATTATACAGATGTTCAGCAAAAAGCAGTGCAAGCTCCAGCTTTGGTGCAATACATGACTTCCAGTAACCTAATGGAAAGAAATAAGCTAACTGTACTCAGAGCTGATTAAAATAAACAAAACACTGATGGAATATATCAACTCAAATAACAAAAGGCTGGAAAATGAAATAAACGTTAAACGGATATTCAGATGAGGTGAAAAAACTGCAAAAAATAAGAGGTCAAAATGAAGAAAAGGCTGGCTGAATGAGATTGCTCAAGAAGAGATGTTTCAAAAAATAATAGAATTAATGCACAGAGCATGTAGGGAAAACTTGAGATTTTCTGCTATACCAGAGAAGCTGGAAGGAGCAGACTGTATTCATTTGAAGAAAGCCCAAATAAGCAACTGGACTGGTATTCCATAGCAGGAGTTCTTAATTGAAAGGGCACATCATGTGTATGCTCCAAACCTGGCCATGAGAAATCAGTCTAGATATTTAATAGTAAAGATGCAATCTTACCAGCAGAAGTAATTGATTTGGACAAAACTGTGGCAAAAGGACAAAATACTAAAAGTGGGAGACAGTAGAGTATTTATGGAAAATGATTATTTGCTGTACACCAGGCAGAAGAGGAGTAAATTTATTCCACTAATTAGGGAATGTTGAGAAGCAGGCATGAGATTTAAAGTGCTGTGCCCAGCTATCTTCAGAATATTGTTTCCTGGTGGGACAACATCATTTTTTAATGCAGAACCTGCTAAAGAGGAATATAAAAGTTTGTCCAACAAAAAGTGAGCTGTGAAACCGAAAGAGACTCTGCTTCTTGTTCTGGTAATAAAGACCACAGAGAGACTGTGCCAGTGAAACATTTTGTAATGTTTCAAAGGAAAATTCTTGAGAGAAATAAAAAAGCACAAGAGTTGACTAGAGGAACTGAGAGTACATTGGAAATGAAGCAGAGACTGGATTTGGGAGATGGAGATAAACAGAAGTAAAACCAGCAAGTCAGAAACTGACTAATAAATGTGGGATTACAAAGCATTAATTATATTTGTGAAATATGACAAAACAAGAAAACCTGGAAATATTGGACTTTTTTGACTTTGTTAAACTTGTAGGAGACTCTAAATCAACTGTTAAGAGAAATCAAATAAATAAATAAAAATTGAATATAACAAAGCTTTCCTCTAGCAAATGCATAATTATAATTAAATGATTGTAAAAGCCATTCTGCATCTGGTTCTCATGTCTCCATGAAGACAATCTGATAAAGAGCAATACAAATAGAACACTTCTTTCTTATCAATGGCTTTCTTTTAATGGCTAGGATATGTTTTCTGAAAGCATTCAATGTTTTCCCATTCTAGGAGAGCAATAAAGATAAGACAAAATCAGACAGCACCTAGTAGAAGCACAGACTGTTACATGCGTCATAGCATGGATAACATTCCTTTAAGGTTAACCCAAGTCTGTGAGTATGGCTGCCATTTTGGGATAATTGCTCCTATTAGGAGGGTAAAACTTCAATATTTGAAGATGCACATAGTTTTGTGTATTAGTATTAAGCTAGTAGGTTTTAGAGGTGTATTGGTGTGTATTTTATTTTTTTTGTTTGAGGATTTTGAATAAAACAAGTTTTGTAAGATGTGGCATAGGCTCAAATGGATATGACAAGAAACAACTGCATAAAAGATCAACCTTGTCTGTGCATGCAACACAAAAGCTGAAACTAGATACTTTACAAAAAGGCTGTTTCAAATAAAGAGTAGGAATAATAACTTTTTAACACAATGATCCTTTCTATATTATCTTTGAATGTTAATGGTTTCATGGAGCTATATATACAAAAAAGAAAGCGTGGTAAATTATATAAAAAATGTAGAGTGCAAATACTTATGCTACAGGAGACACATTTGAAAAACCTCAATATGTGAATTTGATAAAGAAAGGTCCTCAGGGTGGTTATTCACAAAATACCTGGGACAAAGGAAAAGAAGAGTATTCATATCATTTGCAAGAGGAGCTCCCATAGTGATATAAGAGGATAAAAAAGATAATAATGGTAGATTTTCAGTACTAAGGGGCTACTGGCAAGGGAAAAAGATTATACTGGCATCTGTTTATACAGTATATCACCTAAAACTGCTAAAATGGAGCTTAAGAAAATTCTGGGGGAAATAATCTGTTTTCAGCAGGGAATATTACTTATAGGTTAGGAATGAAATTTGATATGCAGCATCAAAGATGTGTCTAGGGGCACCAGAAAGGAAAATATAACAAAGGAATGTAGATGTTTGAAGATATTTATGAAAATATTTGGCATGGAAGATATGAATTCAGTAGTAAGAGTCCAGAATGAATTTACATATTCTTCCCCATGATACAACTGGGCTTGGCTAGACAGAACTTACATTTCACAGGAACATGTGCATTTAATTGAAAGTTTTTATATGCATCCAATAACTATTTAAAATCACATGCCAACAATAACTAAAATAAAAATACTGGGTAATAAAATAAAAATGACGCAATGTTACTTTCCCACCTATCTATTGAAAACAGAGAAATTTAAGGAATGGTTAATGGAAATTATTCAGGAGTTATTAGAGAAGTTAGAACTTTCTTCTGAAAATATAGCTAGGGAGTTGAATAAAATTAAAGTGGAGTTTAGCAATGGGGCAGAAATAAAAGAAAGAGAGATATGGAAGAAGTAATAAGAATTATTTAGCTGGAATAACAAATGTTAAAGTGTTGCAGAATAGGAGGAATCTCACAAAACAAAAGGAGGAGCAATTGCAGAATGCTTAATAGAAAATAAGGGATTACCTCGATAATATGTATGAGTTTAGAAAGATTGCTGTTAAGCAATTGTTTTTTGATAATAATTCCAAAGTGCAAAAACTTTTATTGATGTGACTCAGACAACAGAAAGTAGAAAGGGTTGTCACCAAGCATATTGAACCTATAACAAGGAAGATAACTACAGATCCTGCAGTGGTACTAGAAATATTTCAGAAATTTTATGAAAGTCTGTATAAAGCAGAGAAATGTGGAGATCAAGAAATGGTACAAATGGAAATGTTTATGGAAGAATTAAATCTGCCATGGTTAGAGGTAGATGAGGCTCAATTACTAACAATTAGGATAGGAAGAAATGAGATAAAAATGATGATGTATACCCAATCAACAGGAAAGTTCCCAGGAAAAGATGGTATTCCTGTGGAAGTTTGGAAGCTAGGAAGGAAAAAACTGATGAAGATCTGGAAAGTTTTGTTTAATAGTATTTAACAGGAGAAGCACCAACATCCTGGAAGAAAGTAGTTGTGGATGTAATACCTAAAGAGGGTAAAGACCCATCAGATCCAGCTTCATACAGGCTCATTTCAGTCCTAAACCATGATTATAAAGTGCTTACATCTATAATGGCTAAAACAATGGCAAAGATGATGCCAGAATTGATAGACTTGGATATGTGCATTTTTCTGGAGAACAGACAAATATTTGAAAACAATAACAGAACATTGGTGATCCAAATGAAGCTGAATGTAAGAAAATGCCACTGTTGTTGGTGAGTCTTGATGCAGAGAAAGCATTTGACAGAGTAAGTCGGCGGTTTATGAACAGGGTAATGCTAGCATTTGCATTCCCCTGATAAAATTATAAGGTTGATTAGGAGGATATAATAGGGACTGGAGACAAAACTTAAATAAAGTGGGTTCCTCTTTGATAATCACTGTTTGAGCAGAGGCACTAGGCAGGGGTGTACCCTTTAAAACCAGTGGCAAAGAAAATGGGGTCAGAAATTCAAGGATATAATTGGTATGGTACTCAAGAAAATCTGGCTCTGTTTGCAGATTATATTATTTTATACCTCATAAAAACTGGAAAGGACTTTTCAGTGTTGTGGAACATTTTGAAGCAGTTTCATATATTTTTGGGATACAAAATTAATGAAGCTAAAACAAAGGCAATAGCTGTAAGTTATGTACCCACATGAATTGGGTCAGCAATATCTATTTTTATTGGGGCATAATAAAATGAAGTACTTAGGAGTATGGATTAAAATGGATTCTGGTGTGGCATCTAAGGATATGTGGGAAGACATTAAACAAAAGACAATACAAAAACTGAGAAATTGGAAGCTCTCTTATATGGATAAGGATAGCAAGATACAGGCAGTTAAAACATTTTTAGTCCCTTTAGTTTTATACACAGGTCAGGCATATTTTTATCAACCAGAGGAAAAGTTGTAGATAACAATTAATAAAGAGTTGGAAGATTTTGTCTGGGGAGAAGATGGCAAGAGTCAAGTAGGATAAGCTGATTCTTCCAACTGAAGAAGGCAGTTTGGGATTACCTGATTTGAAGGTGTGACAAAGGGAAATACTGCCAGCCCAGCTATCTGGAATTTTGTAAATAATTCTGTCATTTGTGAATATTGATATGATTTATACAGAAGTGTCTGTAAAGTACTAAGCTAAAATGTAACCACAGCATGCCCTATTGGAATAGAACAGGAATGTACCTGCACTACATATGTTTAATAGAAACTGGAACACAGGAGGTTAACTTAAAACAATTCAGAGAAAATAGTTGAAATTAAATTGTTTCATAACCATGTAATAAAAGAGATGTCATCTCTCAGTTTCAATGCAGTAGCAGACACAATGTCTAGAGCTAGAAGTTTTTTGTATTGTCTTAATAGAGAAGTAGTTGCTAGGCTTGAGATGTGTAAGTGTTTTATTACTTTATGACATCCTAGCAGCTGCACAGCTCCGAGCCAACATCTGAAGGGTATGTATTTTCACAGAGAGCTGCTAAAATTATGTTAGTCTCTGACAAAGGGGGTTTGGAACTGTAGACAAAAAGTGATGTCACCCAAGCTAACCCAGCAGTAATATTTGATATTCATTTAAGAACTCTCTCAGAGAGACTCTGCATTTTGTATTTTGTCTTTGGCCTAGCAAGAACATCCACTCTTCACCACATCTGCACTTGCCTTGCTATAAGTAAGTTTTTAGGGCATAGTAAAATTTTTAGATTCAGAAAGGAATACAGTAAAGTATAGCTTAGATTTTTTCTTTATTTATTTGAGGCTGTCCTGCAATGTTGTTTTAAATACTTCCTGTGACTTTAAACTCTGAAGTAACCATGTCTGTGTATTGTCTTGTTCTTTTATTATTTATTATTAAATATATTTAAACATATTAATTGTGGCTGGTCTGTTTAGAGATATTTAAGCTCTTAAAGTACTTGCATATCTATTTGCTGACACTGTACAGGCCATTCCTAAGTAGCCTTGCTCTTGGTCAGACTACCATTTGGATTAATAGTAACATTACATAGTAGGATTGGACACCCTTTGTTAAGGGCCTTAAAGTAGCTGGTAAGTAGTGGCGTAAACCTATTCTAGCCTTTCCCAGGACTGTGTGTGTGTGTGTGTGTGTGTGTGTGTGTGTGTGTGTGTGTGTGTGTGTGTGTGTATGTATAAATCACATCTAAAAGAGTTTGTGTGTCAGCTACTTGGGCAGGGACAGGAAGCACTGGTTGGGCAGAGAGGATACTGGAGATCTTGGTTTAGCCACTCAGCTAAGATCTCAACCCTATCACTGTGCCAGTGTGGAGTCTTATTGGGGATCTGGAGAAAGAGGGAGAAACCAGCCCCAGACTGACTGTGATTTCTGTGTGCTTTAAAGGGAAATTTCACTTTACTGTCTGTATACTTGTCATCCTCTCAGTGTGTGCATTCCCACTGTTGCTAGTGGTGAAGATTGAGTCTCCTTGGTTACTGGGCCAGGGCTGGGGAGTCATATATTAATTGGTTGGCAGTGGGGGATAGCCAGATCACATATTAATTGGCTTGTAGTGGTATGGATATTAAATTCCTGTAGCTTGTAAACAGTGGTCACTAAGGAAGGTGTCTGTATTCTCAATCAGCCACACAGTGAACATTCAGAGTTTCATATCACAATTGCTTTATTTTTTTGGTAGCTTAGTTAGTCAGGGAGAGCAGGCAAGCATGTCATCAGAGGAGTATGGCAATCTGCCAAGGAGCCAGTTGGCTGAGATATGCCAGGCTAAAAAGACTGGTGCATGCTAACCTGACTAAAGCAGAAATGATTGCAGCCTTGGTGCAGCTGCATCACAAACCAGCAATCAGGAGGACAACCAGGCTGGCCTTTAGATGTACAACTCTCAGAAAATTGACAGTTCAACCTTTCCACCGAGGACTTAAAAATACATCTGGAGTTAAAGCAACTTGAACTGGAGGCCAAACATTTGGAAAAAGAATCAGCAGAGAGACTGTGGCAGGAGACATAAATGGAAATAGAAGCAGCAGAGGCACTGAGATGTCTGGAAGCTGAGAAGAATGAGAGGCAGAGGCAACATGAGAAAGAGGTGCTGACTCTTCACCAGAGTCATGGAGGCAATGGCGAAGGGAGTAACTGAACCCCAGAAGCAACAAAGGTCAGTAAATTTATTCCACAATTTACAGAGGGGTATAATTTTATAGTTTCATTCATATGTTTGAATGGGTATGTAAGCAGCATAATATTGACCAAGGGCTCTGGGTACAGTTCCTGACCCCCTTACTCCATGGTAAAGCTGTAACTGCTATTTCTAAATTGTTTGATACTGATTGCTTAAATTAAAATACAGTAAAAACCTGTCTTTTAGAATGTTTTAAGTTAACACCTGAGGCTTATAAAAAAAGGTTTTGTGAACATAGATGCCAGGCAGATGAAAGTGTGTGTGTGAATATATTGCTGAACTAAGCACTTATTTTCATAGGTGGGTGAGTGGATATCAGGTCACAACTTCTGAAGGGCTGGCAGACCTTTTGGTAAGGAAACAAGCCCTTAGCACTTTGCCTGAGGACATGAGAATCTGGTTAGCTGACAGACAATGCAATACTGCAGATGAGTTGGGGAAGAAGGGAGACCTATACCTAGTAAGCAGGGCATCACTGCACAGGAAATGGACACCTAGTGCTACTCATGGGTCTAAGGGAACCCATGGTCAGCAGCCCAGACTGCCCCAACAGAGTCCGCCAGTAGCAGGGGAGGCCACTAGTCAGGTACACATCCAGGACCAAGGGTTAAATGTTTTAAATGCAACCAGTGGGCCCATGTAGCATATAGATGTCCATGGAGGCAAAGTAGGAAACAAAAGATGGGAAAGCCATTTTGAAGCCTGCAATGGTTAAAGAGGAGCAGTACTTGCTTGGGCAGTCTATTGCAGTCAGAGCTTTAGGTGGGACCCCATTCCAAACACTTTTGGCAAGAGTTCACCTTGACTGGGAGGATGGAAAAGGAAGCCAGCAAGTAGGTGTTTGAGGATATCCCTGCAGATGTCCTGATAGGGAATGATTTTGATAATGCTGTACCTTCTGTGCATGCAGTTACATGCAGTCAGGCTTGGAAACAACCATGTGGGTCTGGTAGCCTGGGGGAGACCCATACAGACCGCACACTTGCAGCCAGGACTGATGGGGTGGTTACTTCAGGGAGGGAGCTACCCTGTAGCAGTGAGACTGATGGTGAACTACAGCTGCTTGTAGGTACTGATATTCCCTTGGACAGAGTGACTGCAAGGGCAGAGGTGAGTAGAAGTAGTACCCAGGCTGACAGTGAAGCACTGTTGTCAGAGGATGTCAGACTTCCTGTGGAAGAGGAGCTGGGAAGGGTTACCAAGAAAGAGTTGAGACAGGCTCAGCTCTCAGAACCTACATTACAAAGCCTGAGAGAGGTAGTTAGTGAGGCACCTGATTTTCAAGGGAAGGGGGAATCTATATACTGGTACAAAGGATTACTGTATAGAGAGTGGACTCCTGAGGGAGGGATAGAGGGTGAGAGAATACAGCACTTTGTAGTGCCAACAGCATGCCATCTGGCACTTCTAGCCATAGCTTATGATATCCTCATTGCAGGTCATATGGGCATAATGCGTACAAAGAGATGTATTATGCAGAACATCTATTGGCCTGGGATTTCCAGAGATGTAACAGGGTACTGCAGGACCTATGAGCAGTGCCAAAATTCAGTCAAGGCAGGAGACAAGGTGAAAGCTCCTTTGATGCTTTTGCCTGTGACTGAGGAGCCATTTCATAGGGTAGCTATGAAGATTGTGGGTCCATTAAGTACCCCAAGTTACACAGGGAAAAAGTATATCCTAGCTGTAGCATCATCACCACATCTGCACTTGCCTTGCTGTAAGTAAGCTTTTAGGGCATAGTAACTCTTTTAGATTCAGATAGGAATATAGTAAAGTATAGCTTAGATGTTTTCTTTATTTCAGGCTGTCCTGCAATATTCTTTTAAATACTTTGTATGATTTTGAACGCTGAAGTAACTGTGTTTGTGTATTGTCTTGTTCTTTTATTATTTATTATTAAATATATTTAAACCTTTTAATTGTGGCCGGTCTGTTTTAAGATATTTAAGCTCTTTGTGTACTTGCATATCTATTTGCTGACACTGTACAGGCTATTCCTAAATACCCTTTCTCTTGGTAAGACTACCATTTGGATTAATAGTAACATTACACAGTAGGATTGAATACCCTTTGTTAAGGGCCTTAAAGTAGCTAATAAGCAGTGGCTGGTGTCAGTGGAAACTATCTTATAGTCTGGGCAGAAGGGGCATAGCTAGTAAACCTGTGCCAGCCTTTCCCAGTAGTGCATGTGTGTATGTGTGTGGTTGTATATAAATCAAATCTCAAAGAGTTTGTGTGTCAGCTACTTAGACAGGGACACGAAGCACTAGTTGGGCAGAGAGGGTACTGGAGATCTTGGTTTGGCCACTCAGCTGAGATCTCAACCCTATAGCTGTACCAGTGGGGAGTATTATTGGGGATCTGGAGAAGGGTGTAGAAACCACCCCCAGACAGACTGTGATTTCTGTGTGCTCTTAAGGGAACTTGCACTTTACTTTCTGTGTACTTGTCATCCTCCCAGTGTTTACATTCCCCACTGTTGCCAGTGGTGAAGATTGAGGCTCCTTGATTACCGGGCCAGTGCTGGGGTGTCACAGAAGGAGTATTTCAGAGGTACACAGTTAAGCCTCCTCTATACATAGCACAAGCAGAAACCTATAATTTGAAGTAGAAAGTGATGACAATGAAAGGGGGAAGCTCTAGGAACAAGGAGAGACTTGGATTTTGGATTCAGATCCTTAAGGAGAATAACAATACCCACGCAGAATATTATATTCATAAAGTAGCAGAAAGTATTCTAAGAACTAAGCTGACACATGAATGGAGAAAGGAGATTCTGCTGATAGGGAGGACTGCAGTTAGGGATACAGATGATAGGAAAGAGGGGCTGGAAATTATTGATGAAAACTGGCAAAAGAACCAAGGTATTGGGACCAAATAATTAGAGAAGGAAAGCTAACAGAATGGGAAGAGGCTAAGAATATATTTGGACTGCAGTCTAGAGATTGCCTTCCCTGTCAAGGACTAATATCAGAGTATACACAAAGAGAAAGAAATAGGGGGAACCAAAGTGGAAAACCAGCACTGATAGAGTTTTTAGTAGAATCTAGAACAAAAGCTGCTGTTAAAAAAAGGAATAATTAGTAGAAAATACAAAATGTTGCACAATAACTATAAGAATCAGAGGAAGATAGAAAGGATTTGGACAAACAATTGAATAAGCAATCCAAAAAGAAACAATGGGGAATATATATTTGTCTCTCAAACATGCAACAACATCTAAAAGATTTAGGAACTTTTCTTAGAAGTGTTTACATAGGAATTTTTATTCCTCAAGTAGACTCCAAAGAATTTTTCCAGGTAGACAGCAAATAGTGGAGGTGTGATGGGAAAGAAAGAGATAATTGGGAACATATTTTCTTGGAGTGTAATGAGCTGGCAGACTTTAAAAATTCCCTGAAGACTGCTCTGTCAGAGGTACTGGGTGAGAAAATTGGTGTAAACAAGGGATTGATTTTTTGAGCTATGATACAGAATCAGAATAAGACCTTGTCAAGTCTAATTATGATGGCTGCCAAAAAAACAATTATTAGAAAATGGAAATCAAAGTCTAAACCAACTTTACTAGAAGAAGTGAGTGCAGTAACAGAGATAAACAACTGGAACTGAAATCTTTAGAAAAGGGTAGGGACAAATTACTTAGAAAAAAATGGGAATTGTGGGAACAATACATAAAAAGAGGAACAAAGTTTAATAGAAGGCAGGGTTTGAATGAACTATGCAATGTCTGACTGATGACTGGATAGATTATAAGTGATGCATAATGTTTGCAACTAAAAGTATGTCAACATGGTTTGTGATGTATGTTTGCAACTAAAATTATGCCAGTATGGTTTGTTTTCATTTATATAAGTGTATGATTGCCTGTGTCATATGTGATCATTTAATAAAGATGTTTCTTGTTTAAAAAAGATATGAAAATTTGTCTGTGAAAGTTTAGAATAATATAATTTTGAGTTTGTGTGCATTATAATATATTGTAGTATTTATGGAAAAGACTATGACTGCATTGACTATTATCACTGTAAAGAATACTTCTTACTGATAACATTGCTATTTGTGTCACCTGTGTATAAATAGCCAAGTAGTGGTGCAAGATTGCACTCTTCAGGCACAGCTATAGGCACTGTTTGGGTAGGCAGAGACCTCATCTCCACCTTATTTTTAATTTATTATTTGTGGTAGGTAGACTGGATTGAGAAGCGCATTTTCAGATATGGATTATGAATAGCATATAGCAGCAACAGTGGGGAAGGAGTCAGGATGTTGTTTGCAAGATGATGTACACCCAGAGTAACAGTTTTAGGACCATTGCATTGGTAAAGGTGGCTTCTGTGAGCTTAACTCAATATTGTTCATGTTAGTATATTCACATCCAGAGATAGCACGTACATCTCCTGATGATAGCCACTGTTTTGGTGTCTTAATGTAGCTGACCAGTTATTTATTATGTTTCAGATTTATTGACTGAGCTGGGGAGATGCAGAAAATTTTCCCCATCGGAAAGTAAGATATAATTTATAGTACAAACACTACACAACATGTAGCTGATAATCTAGTTTTATTGCTGCTTGCATTAGTTTTCCCAGGGTTTCATTGCCATACTCACTGTCTTTAAATAGAAAATTGAATGTTCAGTTTAGAACAGATGTGGAGGGTAGTGAATAATAGCAATATTTTAAAAAAATGTGAAAATGTGCTGGATTTAAAAAAGCAAAAAATAAATAAATAATAGGGGTGTATGGACTGGAGGGTGGGAATGTATACTTAAAATAAAACAGGGAAAATATACTGTATACCCAGTGCAAGGTGTTCTGATATATTTGGGGCAAATAAGGATTTGTTTCTTTTGTGGAGAAGATGGGCATTTGACAGGGCAATAAAATAAAATAATATGTGCCCAATGTGGAGATAAAGTAAGTACAATTAAGAACTGCAGTAGCAGAATGCTACAAATACAAGAAGAATTAGATTCTGAATGGACTAAGTGGAAAAGGAGAGACGTAATGAAAAAAAAGATAGTGAAAATGTACAGCATGGTGATATATGTCAAAATTATATTGTTGAAAATATACATGATGTAGATGTTTCTGTAATGAAAGAAAGTCTATGTGAAATAAATGAAGATGGAACTGAAGGGAACATTTTGGAAGGGGAAACAGAAAAGGAAGAAAAGGAAAATTAAGTGAAGGAAGGATAAAGTAGTGATGATGTGACAGTGAAAAATAAATACAGGATGATACACACCGAAGACAGTGATGGAGATGGTTTGACATGGTAGCAAGTGAAACGTAAAAATTCATTTGGGAAATATGTAAGGGATAGGAAAAGAAAAATTAAACTGATGAACACTAAAGGAAAATAAAGGCAACATTAAATTGTTTAGATTTTGTGATGTTATTTCCTATAGAATTGGAAGTAAGTTACTGCAGATTGTTTTTAGTATTATTTGGGAATCAAACTTAATTGCAATAAAAAAGAGAGTGATTTATATAATAAGGCAGAAAGGGAATGGTTGAATTTGAAGACCACAGTGGTATTTCTCTCTTCTTTGTTATTTATGGGAAGATAAAGGTTATGAACTTTAATGAAAAGTAATTTGATGCAATTTTTTAAAGTTAAAGTATAGGGAAGAATTAGAAAATATAAAGAGTGACAAAGTAAAAGGAAATGGGGAGGTTAAACAGTGGAAAAGAAAATTGCAGATGTGGAAAATAAACATAAAGGTTGCTGAAAATAAAAGAAAGTTATGATATATAAGGATTATGGTGAGATTTTAATTTATTAAGCCATGGGAAGATGGAAGGAAACAATTAAAAGAAGTATGAAAAGATTTAGGTTTTAGTACGAAGGGCACTATTTTATGTGGAGATTGATGTTAAACAAGTTACCAGCAAAAGGGTCAATGTTATAAAAATCTGCAAATGAAGGATTATATATTAAATATAAAGTCAGTGAGACAATGGAGCATGTTTTTGGGAATGTCCTAGAGTATTTAAATTATGGAAATATTTAAACAATATGTAAATGGGTGGATAGTTTAGAATACAGATATAGACAATACAGTATATGCATTTTTATGGTGAGAACGACAGCATTCAGGATAAGAGTGACAAAATCTTTGTGAATGTAGTATATAAAATCTGGCAGACAAGAACAAGAATTATTATTTAAGAAAACAAGAAATTTGAATGAGGTTAAAAGATCAATAACATTTCTGTTATGACAATAAGAGTGGTAGGTTAAATTTAAAACAAAATATGAAAGTTTTGTAAAGAATAATTTTATAGAATGTGTTGGGTTTATTTATTTGTAGTGGGTTATAGTTTGTTAATATTGTGTGTGTGTGTGTGTGTGTGTGTGTGTGTGTGTGTGTGTGTGTGTGTGTGTGTATATATATATATATATATATATATATATATATATATATATATATATATATATATATATATATATAAACCTTACTCTTTTCAGTAAGTGCCATGAGATCTTTTACATCCACCTGATCTACCACTAAGTAAAAGAGATGGGTCCTTGGATTAACATCTCATCCAAAAGACTGCACACATAGAAATACAGCACCCCTTTATGCTGCATTGCAGTGACAGCACTGGAAAATTAATCTAACTACCTGGTGTAGGAATATATTCCATATAATGCTGAACCAAAGGCAATTGTGCTACATGCTACATGCACATTTAAAGAAATGTTTTAAATAATGTCATTATAATGAAGTTGCTACTGCTATTCATGTGAATGTAATGTGTGTTTATAAATAACTTAAAATTAATGATGAACTTTGGATTGTAAGGATACAAAGTAAAACCACTATGTGTTGTTAGGATGCCAGTCAAATAATGATGAGCATTTTACTACTATTGGAGTGAAGTGTTGTATTCTACTGGAGGTTTAACAAAAAAATGATGTGAGATGTAGTTGGCGAAAATTTCATATGTTATTACATTTCTGTTTCTTCTTAGAATGTGTAAAACAGTGTAAGGATTTTGGTAGTGTGTTATATTTGTAATAATTTCACTCAGATCAGATAACTTTTATGTGTATGTGTATGTGTGTGTGTGTGTGTGTGTGTGTGTGTGTGTGTGTGTGTGTGTGTGTGTGTGTGTGTGTGTGTGTATATGTATATTTATAAATAAATGCAGTACTGTTCTGAGGTATTGGTTAATCCCATGAATTATAATAAGTGATGATGTTATATCAGCGTAGTACCCTTTTCTGATAATTTGTTCAATACAGCTGTATATTCACATGGCATTACTATGGTTCTCTATTAGTATACTTTCTTCTACAACTACTTTGAGCTTACACGCATACACTTTTTACCATCAGTCTGATCTTATATTTCCCCTGGATTCTTCTGCTATGACTTACTGTAGTCTTTTCACCATCTGCTGTTTGTAGAATAAGTACTAACTCTTATTGCCTCAATATAATTTTACAGCTTAGTAGAGTTTATCCCTTACTAAATTCTAACATCCAAACTATCCCTTATCTCATGGAATTCTAATTTCTCTCTACCTATCTCAAGCTCACTGCTGGTCCTATCTTTATCTACCTATAGGTTCATAGGTAGGTACTAGGCTGTCGGCCCAAGGGCCTACGTAAGCCTAGCCAGCAAGGTTCCCTGGCTTATGCCACCCAAGAAAGTTATTTTCCTGTGCCACTGTCAAGCAGAGACAGAGAAATGATCCCTGGGGTATATTTCCTATTTCCTTCTACTCATCAAGATTATTCTTGAAGAGTGCTAATGAAGAACTTTGCTTGATATAGATGGGTAGCTTGTTCGAATAGTAGGCGATATGCTATGGAGTAAAGTTGGAGTTTTTTGAGAGGGTCAGTGTAGGGCATCTGCTTGAGGCCAGTAATCCTCATTGTAAGGTACTTTTGTGGCCTTTCCAGCTGCTGCAGATGTCTTGTGAGGTACATTCCAAAAGGGGCATTGTACTCCATAATGGGTCCAATGAGTGTCGAGTAGAGGGGAACAATGACCTTTTTCTTCCTGGATGAGAACCCTTTTATGATGAGGTGTGCCACGTAGAATGACTTCCTGACTACTGTGGCGAAGTGACTATCAAAGGACAGACTACTGTCCACCTGGGTCCCAATGTCTCTTATCACACATTTGGTGTTAAATAGACTACTGTCTATGTAGTAGTTCATGGGTACAGAGTTTTTACCAAAGGGGATGACAGTGCACTTTTTGGCATTGAGCATGAGGCCATGGCTCTGACACCAGGCATCTGTCTCAGCGAGGCCCTTCTGCAGGATTTCACATAATTTGGGGACTCGACTATAGTTCCTAGTTTGCAGTCATCTGTGAACTTCATTAGCCAGAAGCCTTCTGTGTTAGCCTGTACTTCAGGGAAGTAGATACCAAACAGGAGAGGTCCCAGGACTGAACCCTGTGGTACTCCACTTGTCACTGGTTTGAGGTCAGATTTGGAGTGTGCAACTTTTACAGTGTGGGTTCTGTTAGTGAGCCAGTTGGCAACCCATCTTGTGACATAGGGATTTATACCTAGTTTAGTAAGTTTAGCTATAATTCCAGAATGGGGGATGGTGTCGAAAGCCTTGGCGAGGTCAAGATAGGCTGTGTAAACCACCTTACCCTCATCTACAGCTTTGGTGACTGCCTCAAAGAAGTTGATCAGGTTCAGGAGGCATGATCTGCCTTTCACAAACCCGAATTGGGTGGGATCCAGAGTTTGGAGGTTACCAATGTCTTTGTTTATGAGTTCCATGATGATATGTTCCATAGCCTTGCAGACCAGGCTCGTCAGGCTAATAGAGCAATAGTTCCCAGGATCAGTGATGGCTCCCCCTTTATGGAGTGGGATAACTGTTGCTGTATGCCATTCAGTGGGCACAAAGCCTGATGTGAGGCTATGCTTGAACATGGTGCTTAGGTGGGGAGCCATTTCATTCTGAAGTTCGTGTAAAATGCAGCCTGGGATGTTGTCCGGTCCCATGGATGCTGTGCTTTTGGCTTTAGAGAGTGCAGCTTTTACATGCGTAGTTGGGATTACAGAGACGCTACATTCTTCCTGTATAGATATGGGCCCTTTAGGCGGTGAGAGGGGGGTAAAGTTAGCACTAAACCTATCTGCCAGGATGTTAGCAATATCAGTTGGTTCTGTAATTTTCATGCCATTGTGCTATAACTCAGAGCAGATCTGGGTGTTGCCATTGAGATTCTTGACATAGCTATAGAATGCTTTGTGGTTGTCCTTAGAATCAGTGGCAATTTTATTTTCATAGCTAGCTTTGGAGGATCTTATAAGGGATCTCAGCTTCTTACTGAGGCTGACCTGGGAGCTCCTCCACTCATGGGATTTTACTCTCTTTTGCAACAATTTCTTCCTTCTGTTGTACAGTTTGTTTGTGGCAGGTGACCACCAGATTGGCTTCCTTTTTTTGGAGGATAGCGTCTTGATTCTGTTTGGGATAGCACGATCCATGCACTCGTGTAAGTGCTTATAGAGTGCACTTGTGTAGGATTCAGCAGTCGTAATTGTATTGTCCATCTGCATGCGTGTCATGAAGTTAACTACTTCTGTCTTAAGAAGCATGAAGTTGGCTTTGGGGAAATGTTTTACTGTGGTTTCCTTAATGGGAGGTGGGGGCGGGATGTGGATATCAAGGGTGATTAGCTTATGGTCGGATCGGACCAACAAGGAGTTGACTTCAGGTGTGGGACACCGGTCACTCATGTTGGTAATGACTAGGTCTAGGATATTGTTGCCCCTGGTGGGGGTGTGGATAAGTTGATCCAGGGCATTGGAGTTTATGAATTCCGGAAAGTGTTGTGTGAAGGAGTTGGTACACGAGTAGCTTTCCCAGTTAATGGTGTGGTAGTTGAAATTGCCCATTATTAGGGTGTTTAGTTAAATCCTAATATTTTCCAGCACATCAAGAAAAGAGGAGTGGGAATCTTGGGGCATGGTGGGGGATCTGTAGCAAGCTACAATTTGGATTGCAGTTTTGCCCAGAATTAAGTTGCACTTGGATAACCTCGGCTGCATTATGCTGAGCAACTAGCCTGGGGGTGTGGATATCCGTAATGAATATGGACACACCTCTGCCTTTGTTGTTCCAGTCCCGGTTACATGGCTGAAAAGTGTGGTATGAATTATAGTCTGGTAGTGAGGGGTGCTCTCTGGAGCCTTGAACCAGGTCTCAGTCACTGCACAGATATCGATGTTCTCCATTTTAAAGAGTGCCTCGAGTGAGTGCATTTAAACTTCTAGCATTGAGTAGCATTACCCTCAGTTTTTGCTTGCCTGTTCCTGTTATGGTGGTGAATTTGTCATTTGAACCTTGCCTAAAAAGACACTATAGGTGTGGCAAGAGCCTTAGTCAGTATCCAGAATCCCAGGGGTGACAGGCGCAGGCCATCTCTGTCAAAGCATCATGGTCTGTCAACCATGTCATCTCAAGCAGACAGATACTGGATTCCCCCTAGAATGACACCAGAAGCTCAGCCAATTGTTGAAGTTAATCATTTTGTCCTTGTACTGTGGTATCATTCTGGGTGATGGCAGGATGCTACTCAGGGCTAGGGTCATACCTACCTGGGCTACAAGATCAGACAGCTCTTCCACGTCTCTTTTCATGTAGTCCATGGAGGTACATCTCAGGACATTCATACCAACATGGACAATGACAGAGTCATATTTGTACTTGTTGTGGAGTGACCTGAGTGGGTGGGTTATGTGGCGGAACCTGGCACCCGACAGGCAGCTGACAGTAACCTTCTCCTTTTTTAGCCTGATGAGTGGGACATCAGTGTGCCTTACTATAGAGTCACCTACGACTAGTATGTTGGATACGTTGTTTTGCCTTATTGGCTGTGGTTGAGTGGCACACTGAGTCTGTGGGCTATGTGTCATTTTGGTTGTGTTGGGGGGTGGAAGTTGCTTGCGTTTCTGCTTTGGAGGTTTCTGTTGCTATCTCAAGCTTCCTACAGTTTCATCATATTCCCTCCTTCTTGTACTTCACCTCAATATTGCCTTAGCTATCACTGTTTAGAATAAGTAACACTAGCATAGCAACAATCAGCCATATTCTTATTCATATACCATACATGTATCTCATAAATATTTACCACCAAAACCATGATATTGATCTATTGATTAGACATTTCTCTATGATGGCACAAGCTATTTCATGCTAGTTAATTTGTTATCTTTCTTTTTTTATACTTTATATTACTCTTTCAAATGTATTGTTTATGTATAAACTATTTACTACCTATATTTACCAAAGTTGTGTATTCTTGATTGTTATCAGTTTATTGTATTATTTTTAATGAGTTTTTGTAATAGAGCTTTTCTCCCCAGACCTCCGCTGAAAAAGGGCCACTGGTCCAGTCGAACATCCCCAGTAAACAAATGTAAAATAAATAAAAAAATAAACTAAACTTTTCCAAGATGTCTCCCCTCAGCCACTCTCCAGCTATTTTTGTATGGCTTGTCTTCTGCATTCTGGTATCCTGTAAGACCTCAACATAATGTTTACCTTGTGAAACAATTTTAAACTGATGCTGAACTGAGTATATTTGCATTGTAGCTTTTTAAATACTGTCTTGCTCCCTGACAGAAACTTCCCATTTTCTTGTTTCTGTGCTATGGGTGTCATCCCTTTCAGCCTGTATTTATTTATTTATTTAATAATTTCTGGGTATGGGGATAATATACTTGGCCCCCATAAGAGCAGTATAACAGCGAAACTTATACAAGATTATTTATATTAGAGGCAATGAATACAAATGCATTTATATATATATATATAGAGAGAGAGAGAGAGAGAGAGAGGGGCAGAGAAAATATATAAATATACATATATACATATATATATATAGAGAGAGAGAAAGGGGCAGAGAAATGTTCAATTGAAGTAGGTGCTTAGGATAAAGTTCTAACAAAGATCATGAGAGCATAGATATTTATTTATTAAGCAGGTATTTATTTTAGTTTAGCCTTATAAGTTATTTATGGCATTTTTAAACTGGATTTTTCCATTTTTCTAGTTTCTCTGTCAATGTTTACAGGTACACAAAATAGCTAGCTTCCTTGCTAGACTCACTGTTATTTTTTTTTTTACAAGTTCTACAAATTACTTTTTTTCCTAAGGAATTTTATGCCCAACCTCTGCATTTTACTCTGCAGTTTATTTTCTGAATGCATGCTTGTATATGGCCCTTATTCTCTGTTCTTCTTTAAAAAAACCTCTGCTTACAAGCTTTTTCCTTACTCACATTGTTTACTAATATCAACAAATATACTGCTCTGCAAAAACGATACCTCTGTTCAGAAAGATAAAGCATTCTTTTACATTATTCCTTAAAATTGCTTTTTATTACATTCACATGGTTATCATCTTGTTTTTTACTTGAATACTTAAAAATATGTGACTTATGTTGCCTATTACTATTCCTAACTTTTACCACAAGCATGATAACAATTTGTTTGCCTCCACAGATGCCATTATGCACAGCTAATGTATGCATGCATGCTCTCTAAAGTTTCCATACCTTCCATTTTAACATATCCTTCAGCTAGAAGATTGAGGTTTGGTCCACTGAATAATATATGTCTTCTATGTACTTTGAATTCTTCAGCGTTTCCTTACTCTGTCTCGTCATTTTTATTCTAACTTGCTGGGCTGAGAAACACATTTCCTTGGCTATAAAACTCATCTGCTCTTTTAAGGTTTATGTGGCTAACCAAAAAGTCGATTGACTCAGAATTTCTTTCTTTAGTAATCTGTCTTGAGCTGGAAAATGTAGATTTTTTTCCTTACGAATGCTGTTGCTACAGTTTCTTTTATGTCTTGTTTGTGAAAGGTAGTTCTAAACAAAAAATACTTTCTGATTTCCTTTTCTGCTATTATCACAGTCCTCTTGCACTATTTTTCTTATATGTTGCTCTACCTCTAATTTAGTGAAGGACACCACCATCTCACTTTCATTTCATTCCCTCTGCTGCCTCTTAAATACAAAGAGCATATTGGAATAAAAGGTAGCATCAGATTTACTTTCTTCTTGGTGTATAAACTCCGGTTGGTTACAGCCGACCTTGAATTGCATTCCCTGCCTTATACAAGCAGATATAGGTACAGAAATCATCATTCCCCTGCTTATCTTACTCTCTGTAATCACTTTTTTCCTGAGGGTCCTCACTCACATGCCTTTCTTTCCTTACTTTTATCATGTCTCTCTACATGTGAGAACCTCTTTTGTAAGTTTCTCCTCCTCCTCCTTCTTGGGACCTTAATTTTGTTTTCGAAAAAATTGACCCAGGCTCCTTTTGAGCCTACAGTTTCAACTTCTTTGCAACATTTTACTTGGAAGACTGTCTTATTACTTGCTCTTACTTTTGCTCGGAAGGTTTCTGAGCTTCAGGCGCTTATGGCCATCCCTCCTTTTTTGTTTTTTTCACAGGGACAGGGTGTCCTTTCATACTAATCTTTCTTTTATGCCCAAGGTGATTAATGAGTTGTCTTTGAATCAGGCAGCACAACTCCCTTCCTTTATTCCTTCTCATCAGTCTGCTAGTGAGAGGGTCCTACATATATTGGATTTGCACAGATAGGTCAAGTATTATTTGGACAAAATTAAGGCCATTCATAAGACTGAACAGCTTTTTGTTTCTTTTCATCCCAGGGCATTGGGTTTGGCTGTTCCTAAGCAAACAGTCTGTTCCTGGATATCTAAGGCCATTTCCCTTTGTTATTCTTTTCATGGCAAATGTCAATCTGCTTCCGTTAGAACTCACTCCACTAGTGCTGTTGCCTCTTCTGGTGCTTTCTTCAAGGGGTTGGACAACAATTCCATCCCTGAAGCTGCTACTTGCTCTTAAGTGCATACTTTTACTAATCATTATAAATTGGATATGGTTTCTAAGTCTACAGCAGGTTTTGCTAGAGCCATTCTGCATGGGTTTATTGAGGGCTCTTCCCAGCCTTCTATCTCCTAATCCTTTTCTTGTACACTCCCTACAGTGAAGTATACTGGAACAGTGATACAGAAGGAAAAAGTACAGTTATGTAAAACCTTACCATAACAGTAAATGTCTTTCACTTCACTACTGCAGTAATCACTCAATCCCTGCAGCCACCTTTTTTCTATTGGGCTTTGTTTTGGTTTACCTCCTGGCCTAGGGTCTCCCTTTTCCACCTGCATTTTCTCCTTCTGAATGTGCATAGCATCTGTTGTCTATGCAGAATGTTCTCTACTGGTGAAATTCAGTTCTGGATAACTGAATTACCTTTATACCCTACGTCCTGAACAGGAGAATACATGTGACACACAATGTATACCAGTTCTAAAGCCTTTGGTATACTGGCTGGACATTGGGCAGTGATATACAAGAACATCACTAGATAACACCAAGGAGATTTTTGAAATGTAACTCAGAGTCACTTACAAGGTTAATAGAGCAACAGGTCAAGGATTGTGATGCTGTTTCTGCACAATAAGAAACATGAAATTCAAATGTCTGGCATTATTGATGGACTGTGATCATCTCTGAGTTCTCAATATAGGGGACACCTAATAGGAAACCTTGTGGATGTTCTATCAGCTCAGGGACATGTAAGAGGTATGTCAGTGTGTGTAGAGAATTTAACTGGGGGTGCTTGTGCCACCTTGAAGCATGTGCTGCCACTATTAACTACTGCAGGGAAGTGCTGATATGCACTCACAGTAGTTAATGGGGCTTCTGAGGCATGCAAATTAGTTAATAATGATGATTTTCCTTATTGCAGATAATCAGTCCCTTTTTTGCTACAGCCTTTACTGCAAGTGGAGTTGTTTCTGAATCCGTGGGCACATTTCAACAACTATAATAGACTGAGAATTGGGGATGCACAAGCCAGTGCATTTCTTTGTGCCAGTCCCAAGTCTGGATAAATGGGGAGGGTTGCATCAGAAAGGGCATCCGATGTAAAACATTTGCCAAATGAGATATGCAGAAACCAATACAGATTTACATACCGGATCGGTCGAGGCCCGGGTTAACAATAAACGCCACCAGTAGTGTTTGCCGACAGGGTGCTGGCAGGAATTGGGCTACTGTTGGCCGAAGGAAGAGAAGAAGAGGAGGAAGGCATACCCGAAGGCAGGAAGAGAGGAGAAAGGTTAGAAGTGTGGTAGTGAAGGTAGGAACTTTTAATGTTGGCAGCATGACTGGTATAAGAAGAAAGCTAGCTGATATGATGGACAGAAGGAAGGTTGTTACATTGTGTGTACAAGAGACCAGGTGGAAGGAGTAAGGCCAGGTTTATTGGAGGTGGGTTCAAATTGTTCTAGCATGGTGTGGATGGGAGGAGAAATGTGGTAGGGGTTATCCTGAAGGAACAGTATGCCAAGAGTGTTTTGGAGGTGAAAAGAGTGTTGGATAGAGTGATGTTTATGAAGCTGGAAACTGATGGTGTAATGATGAATGTTGTTAGTGCATATGCTCTGCAAGTTGGGTGTGCGATGGATGAGAAAGAAAAATTTTGGAGTGAGCTGGATGAAGTGGTGATGACTGTACCCAAGGGTGAGAGAGCGGTAATTGGAGCAGATTTCAATGGACATGTTGATGAAGGGAACAGAGGGGATGAGGAAGTGATAGGTAGGTATGGTGTTAAGGAAAGGAATGCAGAAAGTCAGATGGTAGTGGATTTTGCAAAAAGGATGGACATGGCTGTGGTAAATACGTATTTTAACAAGAGGGAGGAGCATAGGGAGACCTAAAAGAGTGGAGGGAGATACCACAGGTGGATTATATCCTATGCAGAAGGGCCAGTTTGAAGTTGATTGGAGACTGTAAAGTGGTGACAGGGGAAAGTGTAGTTAGGCAGCATAGAATGGTGGTCTGTAGAATGACATTGGTGATCAAGAAGAGGAGGAGGAGTGTGAGGGCAGCACCAAGGATCAAATGGTGGAAATTGAAAAAGGGTGATTGTGAGGTGGAGTTCAGGAAAGAGTTAAGACAGGCACTGGGTGGCAGTGAACTGTTGCTGAATAGCTGGGTAACTACAGCAGAGGTAGTAAGAGAGACTGCTAGAAAGGTGCTTGGTGTGACATCTGGACAGAGGAAGGAGGCCTGGTGGTGGAATGAGGAAGTACAGGAGAGTGTACGGAGAAAGAGGTTGGCGACGAAGAAGTGGGATTGTCAGAGAGATGAAGAAAGTAGACCAGAGTATAAGGAGAAGAGGTGCATGGTAAAGAGAGAGGTGGCAAAGGCTAAGGATAAGGCGTATAGAGAGTTGTATGAAAGGTTGGACACTAAGGAGGGAGAAAAGGACCTGTGCCAATTGGCTAGACAGAGGGACCGAGCTAGGAAAGATGTGCAGCAGGTAAGGGTGATAAAGGATAATGATGGAAACATGCTCACAAGTGAGGAGAGTGTGTTGAGCAGATGGAAGGAGTACTTTGAGGGGCTGATGAATGAAGAGAATGAGAGAGAGAGAAGGCCGGATGATGTGGAGATAGTGAATCAGGAAGCACAATGGATTAGCAAGGCGGAAGTAAGGATAGCTATGAAGAGGATGAAGAATGGAAAGGCTGTTGGTCCAGATGACATACCTGTGGAAGCTTGGAGGTGTTTAGGAGAAATGGCAGTGGACATTTTAAGCAGATGGTTTAATGAAATCTTGGAAAGTGAGAGGATGCCTGAGGAGTGGAGAAAAAGTGTTTTGCTACCGATTTTTAAGAATAAGGGTGATGTGCAGAGCTGTAGTAACTACAGAAGAATAAAACTGATCAGTCACAGCATGAAATTATGGGAAAGAGTAGTGGAAGCTAGGTTAAGAAGGGAGGTGATGATTAGTGATCAGTAGTATGGTTTCATGCCAGCAAAGAGCACTACAGATACAATGTTTGCTCTGAGAGTGTTGATGGAGAAGTACAGAGAAGGTCAGAAGGAGTTGCATTGTGTCTTTGTGGACTTAGAGAAAGCATATGACAGGATGGCTAGAGAGGAGTTGTGGTATTGTATAAGGAAGTTGGGAGTGGCAGAGAATTATGTAAGAGTATACAGGATATGTACAGGGGTAGTGTGACAGCGGTGAGATCTGCAGTGAGAGTGATAGATGTGTTTAAGGTGGAGGTGGGATTACATCAAGGATCAGCTCTGAGCCCTTTCTTATTTGCACTGGTGATGGATAGGTTGACAGATGAGATCAGACAGGAGTCCACGTGGACTATGATGTTTGCAGATGACATTGTGATATGTAGTGAGAGTAGGGAACAGGTTGAGGAGACCCTGAAGAGGTGGAGATATGCTTTAGAGAGGAGAGGAATGACGATCAGCAGGACTAAGACAGAATATATGTGTGTGTGAATAAGAGGGAGAATAGAGGAATGGTGAGGATGCAGGGAGTAGAGATGGCAAAGGTGGATGAGTTTAAATACTTGGAAGCAACAGATCAGAGTAATGGTGAGTGTGGAAGAGTGGTGAAGAAGAGAGTACAGGCAGGGTGGAGTGGGTGGTGAAGAGAGTCAGGAGTGATCTGTGGCAGACGAGTACCTACCAGTAAAAGTGAAAGGGAAGGTCTACAAGAGAGTAGTGAGACCAGCTATATTATATGGGTTGGAGACAGTGGCATTGACAAAAAGGCAGGAGTCAGAGCTGGATGTGGCAGAGTTAATGATGTTAAAATTTGCACTGGGTGTGACCAGGGTAAACAGGATTAGGAATAAGTATATTAGAGGGTCAGCCCAGGTTGGACAGTTTGGAGACAAAGCCAGAGAGGCTAGATTGTGTTGGTTTGGCCATGTGCTGAGGAGGGATGCAGAGTATATTGGGAAAAATATGCTAAGGATGAAGCTGCCAGGTAACAGGAAAAGAGGAAACAGGTGATCCGCTGTGGCGACTCCTAACTGGGAAAAGCCGAAAGAAGACGAAGAAGAGTAAACTGAGAACAATCTCAGTTTTTTAACCATTCTTCATATTTTTAAATATATAGTCTCCTAATAAAGTAGCACTACACTCCTACAAGTCTACTTACTTCTGCATTGCAGTACATATGAAGTTCTGTTCCGTACTTTGAACTTGGTCTAGCAGTACTCTTAAATACTGGCAACATCGCCTTTTCATCATGTCAAGCTACTGATCTTACCATATTTTTAATGGAACAAAAATATTTCTTCAGGACTGAATGGAACAAAAATATTTCTTCAGGACTGTCCCTACAAGACTGTATTGACCATTATTCCCAAGTAATCAAATTCCTTACAGCTTGCAATAATTATGTTGTTTAAACTAAATGGGTACATTGAATTGTTACTACCCATTTATATAACTTAATTTACTACTCTAATGATGCGTCATTATTCTTAGCCTATGTATATAGCATATATATATCTTGA